>NW_026277020.1:147500-155229 GCF_023373465.1 Oncorhynchus keta
ATAAATCAAATGGCCCTTACTACCCAAGAAATGATCAGTAACATGTTTAGTATGTCAGCAAAGTCTTCGTGTGCAAAGCTCCCATTGTTTATCCAACTCCCTCCAACAGATATTATATCACATTTCTTTATGAATAATTGCCTGTAACATGAATTATGACATTATCTCAAGTTTCACAAATGGTGACTTGCAAAAAATGGAGCCACATAAGTGGTCAGAGACTGAAGTAGACAGTTATGTTCAGTATTCACCTCAGTACAAGGGATATGATATCTGAATTGTTTTTCAAGTTTGCTCATATATCTTTTTTTGCTAGCATTGTATGTTTCATTTTGACATGAATTTTAACTTGATTGCCATAGAGATGATACTAAGACAGGGTTGGGGTCTGTTCCATTTAAATTCTAGTCAATTCAGGAAGTACACTGAAATTCTAATTCACATTCTCTTAAATGCTTTTCAATGAGGAAATGTGGAATCGGAATTTGGTTTACTTTCTGCATTGACTGGATTTGAAATGGAATTGGCCCAACCCTGCTAAGAGAATACTGAAAGAGTTATCAAGTGACTAGAATCAGTGAATATGATAGATGTGGGGTCACGAATGTAGACCACTACCACCCCTAGTGGAGGTATAGTGGAAGTACATGGACTTTCCCAAACTCGGTCCCCAGGACCCCAAGGGGTGCACACAGCTGATTCAAGTAATCAACTAATCACCCAGCTTTGATCATTTGAATCAGCTGTGTAGTGTTCAGGCAAAAAACAAAATGTGAATTCCTTGGGGTCCGAGGACCGAGTTTGGGAAACGTTGATTTAGCCACTTCCATCAGCAGATTCTAATAGCGTTGTATGTTTCTCCCTCTCTTTCCAGGCGTACACCATTCAGGGACAATACGCCATCCCTCACCCTGACGTGAGTTCTAATTCCATGAGACAGTCTTCTCTCTACACTCTACTCTCTCGTGTCCAATCCTATTAATATTAACCCATAATATTAATACTACCAATTCTGAAAAGTAATTTCTGTCTCTTTCAAATCTGAAATTACTCACAACCTCTGTCCTCTGTTTGGAGCCAAACTTCATAGGACTTGGCCTGTAGGAAAACGAGCAGAGGGACACAGAAAGAAAACAATTATTTCCTTATCACCCAGAATAATAAGGAGACCGGTTGCTCAAGTGAGGAATGTGAAAGTTAAGTGCAGTATTTCTTCAGAGAGGAGGAGGTCAATTTCAAGGAATACCGCAACGTAGTCAAACGGACATGGTATGTTTCATGACCCCATGTTGGGTCCAAGTGTTTCAGACACAGACATCCATGAACTACATTTCACATGGCACCATCCAAACACACAGAGACATCCTTTCTTCACCGACTTGGGCCAAGTCCTCTATGAGTTTCCTTTCTCTCTCTCTCTCTCTCCTCCTATCTGTGTCACTGCTTCTCCTGAATCCTGTCTTTCTTCTTGTACGGTTTCTTGGTGACAGACCTGACCTGTGTGTGTGTGTGTTTTAACGATGCCCTCATAGCTCTGCTGTCCCTCCTACCCCCCTCAGCAGTTGACCAAGCTCCACCAGTTGGCTATGCAGCAAACCCCCTTTAACCCCCTTGGACAGACCACCCCTGCCTTCCCCGGTACGTACCCACCTACACGAGAACCACCCTCTACCAAATCTCCTTCTCTTTTTTTACCTGTAGAGACACACACACACACTTCCTCCTCTTTCTCTCTCTCTTCCTCTATCTGTCTTTCTCTGTTCATTCTCTTCCTGTCGTTCTTTGTGCTGCGCTTCCGATGACATGGCCACCTGGTGGTTGCTCTTGTTGACCTTTTATTTGTAGTTTTTCAAATATTTGGTTTGTTTTTTTAATCTGCTTTTGTAGCTCCTTGAAGATTTTGGTCCTTCCGAGTTAGTTTTATCTGGGTCGGCAGGTAAATCTCCTCTGGTTTGAGAACCAACCCCTTACCAACAGAGAAGGAGAAGCCACAGGCTCTCTCTCAAGACCTCTGCAGAAGCATCTCCAATCAGGGTTCCGACTATATGTCTCCAAAGCTAACTATCGCTCACAGCGGACGCCACCCTCCCCGTGCAAAACTCTATTTTATGCCGTGTCCCCTCTATCGGTCTCTCTCTCTCCCATATAGCAGGTCTGGATGCCAATAACCAGGCCAGTACTCATGAACTCACCATTCCCAATGATGTGAGTATGGGGACCATGGAGCTTTTCATTTGACATTTGTCATCTATTGTCATGTAAGGGATGGGTAAGGTGATTTCACCAATAGTCAGTCAATATTTCAACAAACAGTTTTCAAATGCTTGCATGCACCACCATGGATATATTTGTAAAAATAGAACAATTGAAAAAAGGGGTCAGTGTGTCATGGTGCATGTGACTTTGTCTGCATTCCATTCAGACTTTGCTATTCCCCTGTTTTTAAGTCCCTCCGCCTCTTCTTCCCAGCTAATAGGCTGCATAATCGGGCGCCAGGGAACCAAAATCAACGAGATCCGTCAGATGTCTGGGGCGCAGATCAAAATTGCTAACGCCATGGAAGGGTCATCGGAGCGCCAGATCACCATCACAGGAACCCCCGCCAACATCAGCCTGGCACAGTACCTCATCAACGCAAGGTCTGAGTCCTGGCAGACACACACACACACACACACACACACACATTACAATTGACAAAGGGGTCAATAGCTCACCTGTTGTCCCAGGGATCCTCTGTTTGTCTGTTTGTTGTTATTACATTATCTTCAGCTAAAGAATTTGACAGAAACAATAATGTACTCCCTTTCCCATCATGCCCTGTGGCAGGTTCAGAGACGTGGCGGCCATGTGGAATGACCCATCCTCCATGACGACATCCTAAGGACCCAGCCCGGCCGTCCTCCACTCCCTCTGCTCCGCCCCTCCATCTCCTGACCACTGAAGACATGATGTTCCTACCTAACTCCTGATGATGATGCCCTCTAGACTAATGAATCTGGCTCTGATAACAACTCCCTTGACCCTCCAGCTTACTACCACGATCGCTCTCTAATAAGAGAGCTGTTGCTTTCAGAGAAACTGAAAAAATAAGTAATGTCTTTGTTTTCGTTGATTTTAGACCGTTAGACAAGTGTTGAAGCATGTTGAACGTTCATTAGGATCAAATTGTGTTATTCTGAATTCTCTCTCTATCACTCTCTGCTAGTGTTACAAAATAGGATTTCAATATCAGTTTGAAAAAAAAGTTACAAAAAAAAAAGTTAAAGTTGTAAAAACATTGGGAAAAAATGCTACTGTTCCATTTTCTAGGTGCTGGGTGATGCTACCGGCACAGTATGGTGGGATGTAGCCCAATGATTACTTTATGATGCTCTTTTGAAAAGATGGTCTTTTTAGGTACAATTTAATCATTCGATTTTTACCCCTATTCGGATCCTTAAAATGATCTGCGTACTAATCCGATCTCTACCCATAACATTTTGCTGCATCACATGACCTCTTTGAGCCAATGGTATCACTCCTAGAGCCCTCCTTTCTATGTCCATTTCTTGTATTTTACATTATGACTTATACTGCATGTGTTCAGTAATGTATTGTATGTATTTGAGTATTCCAGTTTGGTGTAAGTGTTCCTATGGTGTTGCTATGTTAGTGCTGATGGGAGGAGCTATTGGAGGATGGGCTCATTGTAATGGCTGGAATGGAATTAATGGAACATAGCCAAGGTGTGGTTTCCATTTCTTTGATGTGTTTGATACTGTTCCATGTATTCCATTCCAGCCATTACAATAAGTCCGTCCTCCTATAACTCCTCCCACCAGCCTCCACTGCTCCAAACCTTTTCTGCAATTATTTTCATTAATTTTTTTGCCATTCACGTCTAGTCCTACTACCACCCCAAGTGAATAACTCTCCCTCACATCCTCCAGGAACCCTATTTATAGTATTTAAGAAGCATGAAAGGAAATTACTCAAGAAAGAATCATCAGTGGCTAAAAACTGTATCCTAACTGACTGAAAACTAAAATGATTGTTTACTCGATTTCTTAACCAAGACTACTGTGGGTGACCACATAGTCAGCTATGCTACGCTCATGCAATAGACAATTCAACTCTTTGTTATACTGTGGACTGCCTCTAGTGTGTGAGGAATTAGTTGGACTTAAGACTATTGCTGTGTCCAAATTCTCTTAGTTGGCTTCCTTTCGTCGTCTCCTTCACTCCCATGTCCACGACAGATAAAAGAGGCTTCAATGTACTACTCTTGAAGGAAAGGAGACCAGGAGAGGAAGCTGTTTGATATTATTGGGACGTGGCCATAGGTGTTTGGATGGAGCCAAATGTTTATGGGCCATGGAATGTTCCGGGGTTCATGGGGGAACCCGTGGGGCCTGGGCGGACGTGTTTACCCCCACGCCGCCACATTCACGATTGTTCATCCATCATGTTATTTTTATTATAATATTGTTTATTTAATGCTTTAGGTTTTGAATGTCATTATGCTTTTATGATGATGTCAACAGATTAGATGACAAAGTCATGTTGCTCGTTTTAAGTGATTTAAAAAACAAAAATTGCAATTCTATTTATTGTTTCTTGGTGCAACATAATGACTGTTTTGGTTAATCATGATATTTAAGCTAGGTTTTTTTGTGTGTATTGTATTGGATTTCGGGGTAGGTTTGGGCTATATTTGTTTCGATTAAACATGGCAAATTCCCTTCATAACAATTCTCAAGCTTATTCAAAGTATAGGCGGTTGTGACATGTCATGTTTGCAAGCCTGGGCTGAGGTCATATTCAGCACTGATGCATATGAACAGCCGCTGAATGTTATCCTCTCAACACAGGTCATTCATTCACTGTCCAACTGGTTTCAAGTACAGTCAAAACCATCCTGGTCTGGATTTTCATTCTGTAAGACTGGTTTGTTTCATGTAACTCCCTGTTTTGGTTTCAATATGCTGAGCCTGACTTTGGGTCTAATTTCAACCGCTTTCATCATATAAACGTGATATGTCAATGGACCAAATGCTGTACTGATGTACTGAACGATGCATAGTTGATTATTATTCTGCAATAATTCTTACATTTTGATGTTAAACTGAAGTGGTAGTGCTAGCCTTGACATTATGGGTTTGTGTTATTCGTTTAATTTAAAACTTTGCCATAGCTCGTAATTCAATGGAATGTTTGTCATTTAAACAAGTTCAAATGTCTGTTTTCTTTGGCAAGCTTTTTAGAACTGTTCAGCTTCTCATCGTCGATTGCATTCAGACTAGGCAGGAATATTGAATTGTTGAAATAGTGATGCCAATGTGATTTCAATAACTTCAATATCCATATGTTGTTACAGTGTATTGAAACTGTATTTACACTGGCATATATGACTGAGTATACACACCTACTGAAACAGACTAAAGTGCAACTGATGCAATAACAAGGGAATGATGTGCAATTATTATTTGTATTTTTTCTTGTGCATATAATACAAGGAACGTTTGTCATGTATTTACAACTCATTGTTGCTCCTTGACCTCCTTCCTTTCTGGATGGCGGCAGCAACAAAAATTGAAAAAAATACATGAGATATTTTTTTTCCGTTTTTGCTCCTGTATATTTTGCTTATTTAGGAAAATGTAACGGAGCTTGGTATATATTTTCAGTTGGATTATTTGCAATGAGCAAATCTATTTTAGGTTGAAGTAATTTCATTATTTAGGTTACTTTTGAAATTGTTTGTAAGTAAGAAAATGAATAAAGTTTTTTTCTTCTTGTGAACCTAGGTTTGTCTTGTATCATTTTGATCTTCAATGATATCAAAAGGGGCTTGGTTTTTCTGTGTTGCCCATTAAAATGTTACTGTCAGCGGCGTACATGCCATCTTGAATGTCTTACACGTCTTCTTGAATGTCTCATCTTGAATGTATCATCCTGAGTGTTAAAACTTGTATGTCTTATCTTGAATGTCTCATCTTGAATGTCTCATCTTGAATGTCTCATCTTGAATGTCTCATCTTGATGGTATAATCCTGAATGTCTCATATTGATGGTATCATCTTGAATGTCTCATATTGATGGTATCAACCTGAATGTCTCATCTTGAAAGTCTCATCTTGATTGGCTCATCTTGATGGTATCATCTTGAATGTCTCATATTGATGGTATCAACCTGAATGTAATCATTTTGAATGTCTCATCTTGATGGTATCAACCTGAATGTCTCATCTTGAAAGTCTCATCTTGATTGTCTCATCTTGATGGTATCATCTTGAATGTCTCATATTGATGGTATCGACCTGAATGTCTCATCTTGAAAGTCTCATCTTGATTGTCTCATCTTGATGGTATCATCTTGAATGTCTCATCGTGATGGTATCATCCTGAATGTCTCATCTCGATTGTCTCATCTGAATGGTATCACCCTGAATGTCTCATCTTGATGGTATCACCCTGAATGTCTCATATTGATGGTATCATCCTGAATGTCTCATCTTGATGGTATCACCCTGAATGTCTCATATTGATGGTATCAACCTGAATGTCTCATCTTGAATGTCTCATCGTGATGGTATCATCTTGATGGTATCATCCTGAATGTCTCATCTCGATTGTCTCATCTGAATGGTATCACCCTGAATGTCTCATCTTGATGGTATCACCCTGAATGTCTCATATTGATGGTATCATCCTGAATGTCTCATCTTAATGGTATCATCCTGAATGTCTCATATTGATGGTATCATTCTGAACGTCTCATATTGATGGTATCACCCTGAATGTCTCATCTTGATGGTATCATCCTGAATGCCTCATATTGATGGTATCATCCTGAATGTCTAATCTTGATGGTATCATCCTGAATGTCTCATCTTGATGGTCTCATCTTGAATGTCTCATCTTGAATGTCTCATTTTAATGGTATCATCTTGATGGTATAATCCTGAATGTCTCATCTTGATGGTATCATCCTGAATGTCTCATCTTGATGGTCTCATCTTGAATGTCTCATCTTGATGGTCTCATCTTGAATGTCTCATCTTGAATGTCTCATCTTGATGGTATAATCCTGAATGTCTCATCTTGATGGTATCATCCTGAATGTCTCATTTGATGGTATCATCTTGAATGTGTCATCTTGAATATCTCATCTTGATGGTATTATTTTGAATGTCTCAACTTGAATGTCTCATCTTGATGGTATCATCTTGAATGTCTCATCTTGATGGTATTATTTTGAATGTCTCAACTTGAATGTCTCATCTTGATGGTATCATCTTGAATGTCTCAACTTGAATAATCTCATCTTGAATGTCTCATCTTGAATGTCTAGGAGATACCACTAGAGGGCCTAGCTATGCAGGAGAAGAAGACAGTATCCATCAAATTAAAAACATCAACACACTACAATAGAACATAAAGCAAAATAACAACATCAATACAATACAACATATAGCAAAATAACAACATCAACACAATACAACATACAGCAAAATAACAGCATCAACACAACATATAGCAAAATAACATCAACACAATACAACATATAGCCAAATAACAACATCAACACAATACAACATATAGCAAAATAACATCAACACAATACAACATATAGCAAAATAACAACATCAACACAATACAACATATAGCCAAATAACATCAACACAATACAACATATAGCAAAATAACAACATCAACACAATACAACATATAGCAAAATAACAACATC
>NW_026277021.1:0-1145 GCF_023373465.1 Oncorhynchus keta
ACAACAAAGGGAATAATGGAGAGTTTACTGTGCTACAACAACAAAGGGAATAATGGAGAGTTTACTGTGCTAAACAACAAAGGGAATAATGGAGAGTTTACTGTGCTAAACAACAAAGGGAATAATGGAGAGTTTACTGTGCTACAACAACAAAGGGAATAATGGAGAGTTTACTACAACAACAAAGGGAATAATGGAGAGTTTACTGTGCTACAACAACAAAGGGAATAATGGAGAGTTTACTGTGCTACAACAACAAAGGGAATAATGGAGAGTTTACTGTGCTACAACAACAAAGGGAATAATGGAGAGTTTACTGTGCTAAAACAAAGGGAATAATGGAGAGTTTAACAACAAAGGGAATAATGGAGAGTTTACTGTGCTACAACAACAAAGGGAATAATGGAGAGTTTACTGTGCTACAACAACAAAGGGAATAATGGAGAGTTTACTGTGCTACAACAAAGGGAATAATGGAGAGTTTACTGTGCTACAACAACAAAGGGAATAATGGAGAGTTTACTGTGCTACAACAACAAAGGGAATAATGGAGAGTTTACTGTGCTACAACAACAAAGGGAATAATGGAGAGTTTACTGTGCTACAACAACAAAGGGAATAATGGAGAGTTTACTGTGCTACAACAACAAAGGGAATAATGGAGAGTTTACTGTGCTACAACAACAAAGGGAATAATGGAGAGTTTACTGTGCTACAACAACAAAGGGAATAATGGAGAGTTTACTGTGCTAAAACAACAAAGGGAATAATGGAGAGTTTACTGTGCTAAACAACAAAGGGAATAATGGAGAGTTTACTGTGCTACAACAACAAAGGGAATAATGGAGAGTTTACTGTGCTAAAACAAAGGGAATAATGGAGAGTTTACTGTGCTAAAACAACAAAGGGAATAATGGAGAGTTTACTGTGCTACAACAACAAAGGGAATAATGGAGAGTTTACTGTGCTAAACAACAAAGGGAATAATGGAGAGTTTACTGTGCTACAACAACAAAGGGAATAATGGAGAGTTTACTGTGCTAAAACAAAGGGAATAATGGAAACAACAAAGGGAATAATGGAGAGTTTACTGTGCTACAACAAAGGGAATAATGGAGAGTTTACTGTGCTACAACAATGGAGAG
>NW_026277022.1:0-519 GCF_023373465.1 Oncorhynchus keta
TCTGGTCTAAAGTAGTGCACTACCCCATAGGGCTCTGGTCTAAAGTAGTGCACTACCCCATAGGGCTCTGGTCTAAAGTAGTGCACTACCCCATAGGGCTCTGGTCTAATAGTAGTGCACTACCCCATAGGGCTCTGGTCTAAAGTAGTGCACTACCCCATAGGGCTCTGGTCTAAAGTAGTGCACTACCCCATAGGGCTCTGGTCTAAAGTAGTGCACTACCCCATAGGTCTCTGGTCTAAAGTAGTGCACTACCCCATAGGGCTCTGGTCTAAAGTAGTGCACTACCCCATAGGGCTCTGGTCTAAAGTAGTGCACTACCCCATAGGGCTCTGGTCTAAAGTAGTGCACTACCCCATAGGGCTCTGGTCTAAAGTAGTGCACTACCCCATAGGGCTCTGGTCTAAAGTAGTGCACTACCCCATAGGGCTCTGGTCTAAAGTAGTGCACTACCCCATAGGGCTCTGGTCTAAAGTAGTGCACTACCCCATAGGGCTCTGGTCTAAAGTAGTGCACTAC
>NW_026277023.1:0-4026 GCF_023373465.1 Oncorhynchus keta
CGCAGTGTCCTTGTTTGGGTGTAGGGCCTGATCAGAGCCTGGAGGTACTGAGGTGCCGTTCCCCTCACAGCTCCGTGGCGAGCACCATGGTCTTGTAGCGGATGCGAGCTTCAACTGGAAGCCAGTGGAGAGAGCGGAGGAGCGGGGTGACGTGAGAGAACTTGGGAAGGTTGAACACCAGACGGGCTGCGGCGTTCTGGATGAGTTGTAGGGGTTTAATGGCACAGGCAGGGAGCCCAGCCAACAGCGAGTTGCAGTAATCAAGACGGGAGATGACAAGTGCCTGGATTAGGACCTGCGCCGCTTCCTGTGTGAGGCAGGGTCGTACTCTGCGGATGTTGTAGAGCATGAACCTACAGGAACGGGACACCGCCTTGATGTTAGTTGAGAACGTCAGGGTGTTGTCCAGGATCACGCCAAGGTTCTTAGCGCTCTGGGAGGAGGACACAATGGAGTTGTCAACCGTGATGGCGAGATCATGGAGCGGGCAGTCCTTCCCGGGAGGAAGAGGAGCTCCGTCTTGCTGAGGTTCAGCTTGAGGTGGTGATCCGTCATCCACACTGATATGTCTGCCAGACATGCAGAGATGCGATTCGCCACCTGGTCATCAGAAGGGGAAAGGAGAAGATTAATTGTGTGTCGTCTGCATAGCAATGATAGGAGAGACCATGTGAGGTTATGACAGAGCCAAGTGACTTGGTGTATAGCGAGAATAAGAGAGGGCCTAGAACAGAGCCCTGGGGACACCAGTGGTGAGAGCGCGTGGTGAGGAGACAGATTCTCGCCACGCCACCTGGTAGGAGCGACCTGTCAGGTAGGACGCAATCAAGCGTGGGCCGCGCCGGAGATGCCCAACTCGGAGAGGGTGGGAGAGGAGGATCTGATGGTTCACAGTATCGAAGGCAGCCGATAGGTCTAGAAGGATGAGAGCAGAGGAGAGAGAGTTAGCTTTAGCAGTGCGGAGCGCCTCCGTGATACAGAGAAGAGCAGTCTCAGTTGAATGACTAGTCTTGAAACCTGACTGATTTGGATCAAGAAGGTCATTCTGAGAGAGATAGCGGTAGAGCTGGCCAAGGACGGCACGCTCAAGAGTTTTGGAGAGAAAAGAGAGAAGGGATACTGGTCTGTAGTTGTTGACATCGGAGGGATCGAGTGTAGGTTTTTTCAGAAGGGGTGCAACTCTCGCTCTCTTGAAGACGGGAGGGACGTAGCCAGCGGTCAGGGATGAGTTGATGAGCGAGGTGAGGTAAGGGAGAAGGTCTCCGGAAATGGTCTGGAGAAGAGAGGAGGGGATAGGGTCAAGCGGGCAGGTTGTTGGGCGGCCGGCCGTCACAAGGCGCGAGATTTCATCTGGAGAGAGAGGGAGAAAGAGGTCAGAGCATAGGGTAGGGCAGTGTGGGCAGAACCAGCAGTGTCGTTTGACTTAGCAAGCGAGGATCGGATGTCATCGACCTTCTTTTCAAAATGGTTGACGAAGTCATCTGCAGAGAGGAGGAGGGAGGGGGGAGGATTCAGGAGGGAGGAGAAGGTGGCAAAGAGCTTCCTAGGGTTAGAGGCAGATGCTTGGAATTTAGAGTGGTAGAAAGTGGCTTTAGCAGCAGAGACAGAGGAGGAAAATGTAGAGAGGAGGGAGTGAAAGGATGCCAGGTCCGCAGGGAGGGCGAGATTTTCCTCCATTTCCGCTCGGCTGCCCGGAGCCCTGTTCTGTGAGCTCGCAATGAGTCGTCGAGCCACGGAGCGGGAGGGAGGACCGAGCCGGCCTGGAGGATAGGGGACATAGGGAGTCAAAGGATGCAGTAAGGGAGGAGAGGAGGGTTGAGGAGGCAGAATCAGGAGATAGGTTGGAGAAAGTTTGAGCAGAGGGAAGAGAAGATAGGATGGAAGAGGAGAGAGTAGCGGGGAGAGAGAGCGAAGGTTGGGACGGCGCGATACCATCCAGTAGGGGCAGTGTGGGAAGTGTTGGATGAGAGCGAGAGGGAAAAGGATACAAGGTAGTGGTCGGAGACTTGGGGGAGTTGCAATGAGGTTAGTGGAAGAACAGCATCTAGTAAAGATGAGGTCAAGCGTATTGCCTGCCTTGTGAGTAGGGGGGAAGGTGAGAGGGTGAGGTCAAAGAGGAGAGGAGTGGAAAGAAGGAGGCAGAGAGGAATGAGTCAAAGGTAGACGTGGGGAGGTTAAAGTCGCCCAGAACTGTGAGAGGTGAGCCGTCCTCAGGAAAGGAGCTTATCAAGGCATCAAGCTCATTGATGAACTCTCGAGGAACCTGGAGGGCGATAAATGATAAGGATGTTAAGCTTGAAAGGGCTGGTAACTGTGACAGCATGGAATTCAAAGGAGGCAATAGACAGATGGGTAAGGGAGAGAGAGAAAGACCACTTGGGAGAGATGAGGATCCGGTGCCACCACCCCGCTGACCAGAAGCTCTCGGGGTGTGCGAGAACACGTGGGCGGACGAGGAGAGAGCAGTAGGAGTAGCAGTGTTATCTGTGGTGATCCATGTTTCCGTCAGTGCCAAGAAGTCAAGGGACTGGAGGGAGGCATAGGCTGAGATGAACTCTGCCTTGTTGGCCGCAGATTGGCAGTTCCAGAGGCTACCAGAGACCTGGAACTCCACGTGGGTCGTACGCGCTGGGACCACCAGGTTAGGGTGGTCGCGGCCACGCGGTGTGGAGCGTTTGTATGGTCTGTGCAGAGAGGAGAGAACAGGGATAGACAGACACATAGTTGACAGGCTACAGAAAAGGCTACGCTAATGCAAGGAAATTGGAATGACAAGCGGACTACACGTCTCGAATGTTCAGAAAGTTAAGCTTACGTAGCAAGAATCTTATTGACTAAAATGATTAAAATGATACAGTACTGCTAAAGTAGGCTAGCTGGCAGTAGCTGCGTTGTTGACACTACACTAATCAAGTCGTTCCGTTGAGTGTAATAATTTCTACAGTGCTGCTGTTCGGGGGCTAGCTGGCTAGCTAGCAGTGTTGTTTACGTTACGTTGAGTTAAAGAACGACAATAGCTGGCTAGCTAACCTAGGAAATCGGTCTAGACTACACAATTATCTTTGAAACAAAGACGGCTATGTAGCTAGCTATGTAGCTAGCTACGATCAAACAAATCAAACCGTTGTACTGTAATGAAATGAAAATGTGATACTACCTGTGAATGCGACCGGGTTGTTGGGTTCTATTCAGTAGACGTTGGCTAGCTGTTAGCTGTTGGCTAGCTAGCAGAGTCTCCTACGTTAAGGACGACAAATAGCTGGCTAGCGAACCTCAGTGAATTAAGATAATCACTCCAAGGCTACACACACTAAACTACACAATTATCTTGGAAACAAAGACAGCTATGTAGCTAGCTAACACTGAACTAATCAAGTCGTACAGTTGAGTGAATAGCACTACAGTGATGCTAATCTGTGTGCGTTAGCTAGCGTTGCTAGCTCCTGGGCGAATAGCAGTGAAGGCTACGTTAGGGCGACGAAATAGAAATACGATAATTAATGCAATTATCTCTGATACAAGGACGGCTATGTAACTAGCTAAGAAGAATGGCTAAGATTATGTAGCTAGCTAACAGTAAACTAATCAAGTCGTACAGTTGAGTGAATAGCACTACAGTGATGCTAATCTGTGTGCGTTAGCTAGCGTTGCTAGCTCCTGGGCGAATAGCAGTGAAGGCTACGTTAGGGCGCGAAATAGCGATAATTAATGCAATTATCTCTGATGCTATGTAGCTAGCTAAGAAGAATGGCTAAGATTATGTAGCTAGCTAACAGTAAACTAATCAAGTCGTACAGTTGAGTGAATAGCACTACAGTGATGCTAATCTGTGTGCGTTAGCTAGCGTTGCTAGCTCCTGGGCGAAATAGCAGTGAAGGCTACGTTAGGGGCGACGAAATACGATAATTATGCAATTATCTCTGATACAAGGACGGCTATGTAGCTAGCTAAGAAGAATTGCTAAGATTAGACAAATCAACCGTTGTACTATAATGAAATGTAATGAAAAAGTTATACAACCTGCAG
>NW_026277024.1:0-3262 GCF_023373465.1 Oncorhynchus keta
ATATATATATATATATATATATACACATCATTGCTTGAGAAAGCCAGGACCAAGAGAAGAATGACCATTGAATTGATGGACTCTGCTGCCCTCGAGTGGGAGAAAGTTACAAGTGCTAGTTGTACAAGAGAAAACCACTCATTTGTTTTCCAATGTGTACTATTCACTTTCTGGAAGCGTTTTGCCGGTTAATTTATAGTTAAACAGACAGGACAATGAGCAATTGTTTACATCAAAATATTTTTGAAAGATTCTTCGACAAAAAAAAGGAATCATTATTTGACTTCAAACTTCCTAGAACGTAAAAAAAAACATCCTGCAATTTACAGCGCTGCCCTGATTTCTGATAACACTCAACTGGCAGTCTGGTGATTTGAGCGTCAGTGGCTGACAACAACAGAGGCAGGGCAGAGTGCACACAGCCAGCTACACACAGCCAGCTACACACAGCCAGCTACACACAGCCAACTACACACAGCCAACTACACACAGCCAGCTACACACAGCCAACTACACACAGCCAACTACACACAGCCAACTACACACAGCCAACTACACACAGCCAGCTACACACAGCCAACTACACACAGCCAGCTACACACAGCCAACTACACACAGCCAACTACACACAGCCAGCTACACACAGCCAGCTACACACAGCCAGCTACACACAGCCAACTACACACAGCCAACTACACACAGCCAGATACACACAGCCAACTACACACAGCCAGATACACACAGCCATCTACACACAGCCAGCTACACACAGCCAACTACACACAGCCAACATACACACAGCCAGCTACACACAGCCAACTACACACAGCCAGATACACACAGCCAACTACACACAGTCAACTACACACAGCCAACTACACACAGCCAACTAGACACAGCCTACTAGACACAGCCAACTAGACACAGCCTTCTACACACAACCTACTAGACACAACCAACTAGACACAGCCTACTAGACACAGCCTACTACACACAGCCTACTAGACACAGCCAACTAGACACAGCCTACTAGACACAGCCTACTAGACACAGCCTACTATACACACAGCCAACTAGACACAGCCTACTAGACACAGCCTACTAGACACAGCCTACTATACACACAGCCAACTAGACACAGCCTACTAGACACAGCCTACTAGACACAGCCTACTAGACACAGCCTACTAGACACAGCCTACTAGACACAGCCTACTATACACACAGCCAACTAGACACAGCCTACTATACACACAGCCTACTAGACACAGCCTACTACACACACAGCCAGCTACACCCACAGACTAACAGCTCGAAGGACAACAGAAGCCTTATGGAATATCAGCGTTGCCTGAGAGAAGAATAGAGAGTCACTGGCAACAGGACAACATTCTGGGGAACCGCAAGAGCCTCTTTTGTAAGTCTACTTAGCTAGCTAGCTAATCAATGTTTTCTTTATCTTAGCTAGTTAACAAAAACACCATCACGCCAGAGAGAAGTGTAGTTCGTTTTAAAGTCATCAACAAAAAAAAACGGCATTTGCTCGCTAGTCACTGTTGCGAGTTGTTAGCTAACGTCGGCTAGTTAGTTAGCTTCTCCAGCTAGCTAACGATAATTTAGCTAGCTAATCTGTATAAACACCGATATGTGTTCGTTAACTAGTTTACAAACATTAACAATTAGTAAGAACACCAGCAAGTACCATTTGTACGTTTAAAAACCAAAATGTTGGCTTTCGTTGAAACAAATAAAAAGTTTGGATGATGAAGCTAACTAGGTAGATACAACCATGCTAAGGCTAGAAAACAGACCAGCCACTTGATATCCCGTTAATGGTCTAAAATGAATCTACAGTCTCGTCTGGCTCTGGGCACGGCACTGTTGTTGAATATCCTGGTTTCTCTACTTTGTCTGTTGTTGAATATCTTGGTTGCTACTTTGTCTGTTGTTGAATATCTTGGTTGCTACTTTGTCTGTTGTTGAATATCTTGGTTGCTACTTTGTCTGTTGTTGAATATCTTGGTTTCTACTTTGTCTGTTATTGTTGTTGAATATCTTGGTTTCTACTTTGTCTGTTGTTGAATATCTTGGTTGCTACTTTGTCTGTTGTTGAATATCCTGGTTTCTACTTTGTCTGTTATTGTTGAATATCTTGGTTGCTACTTTGTCTGTTATTGTTGTTAATATCTTGGTTTCTACTTTGTCTGTTGTTGTTGAATATCTTGGTTTCTACTTTGTCTGTTGTTGTTGTTGAATATCTTGGTTTCTACTTTGTCTGTTGTTGTTGAATATCTTGGTTGCTACTTTGTCTGTTGTTGTTGAATATCTTGGTTGCTACTTTGTCTGTTGTTGAATATCCTGGTTTCTACTTTGTCTGTTGTTGTTGAATATCTTGGTTTCTACTTTGTCTGTTATTGTTGTTAATATCTTGGTTGCTACTTTGTCTGTTGTTGTTGAATATCCTGGTTTCTACTTTGTCTGTTGTTGTTGTTGAATATCTTGGTTGCTACTTTGTCTGTTGTTGTTGAATATCTTGGTTGCTACTTTGTCTGTTGTTGTTGAATATCTTGGTTTCTACTTTGTCTGTTGTTGTTGAATATCTTGGTTGCTACTTTGTCTGTTGTTGAATATCTTGGTTTCTACTTTGTCTGTTATTGTTATTGAATATCTTGGTTGCTACTTTGTCTGTTGTTATTGAATATCTTGGTTGCTACTTTGTCTGTTATTGTTGTTGAATATCTTGGTTTCTACTTTGTCTGTTGTTGTTGAATATCCTGGTTTCTACTTTGTCTGTTGTTGTTGAATATCCTGGTTTCTACTTTGTCTGTTGTTGTTGTTGAATATCTTGGTTTCTACTTTGTCTGTTGTTGTTGAATATCCTGGTTTCTACTTTGTCTGTTGTTGTTGAATATCCTGGTTTCTACTTTGTCTGTTGTTGTTGTTGAATATCCTGGTTTCTACTTTGTCTGTTATTGTTGTTGAATATCTTGGTTTCTACTTTGTCTGTTATTGTTGTTGAATATCTTGGTTTCTACTTTGTCTGTTATTGTTGTTGAATATCTTGGTTTCTACTTTGTCTGTTATTGAATATCCTGGTTGCTACTTTGTCTGTTGTTGTTGTTGAATATCTTGGTTTCTACTTTGTCTGTTGTTATTGAATATCCTGGTTTCTACTTTGTCTGTTATTGAATATCCTGGTTGCTACTTTGTCTGTTGTTGTTGTTGTTGAATATCTTGGTTTCTACTTTGTCTGTTGTTGTTG
>NW_026277025.1:0-2500 GCF_023373465.1 Oncorhynchus keta
TGGTGGTAAGGATGACGACGATGATGATGTGCGGTGCAGGATGCAGGCGGATGGTGATGGTGGCGGTGGTGGTGGTGATGAGATGATGATGATGATGTGGTGGTGATGGTGGTTAGTGATGGTGGTGGTGATGATGGTGGTTAGTGATGGTGGTGGTGATGATGATGATGATGATGATGATGGTGGTGGTGATGGTGGTGGTGGTGGTGATGATGGTGGTGATGATGATGATGATGATGATAGAAGCATGTGTTTCAGACATAAGGAAGTGAATGGCTGCAAACTTTCTACTATTAAACTCGGACAAAACAGAGATGCTTGTTCTAGGTCCCAAGAAACAAAGAGATCTTCTGTTGAATCTGACAATTAATCTTAATGGTTGTACAGTCGTCTCAAATAAAACTGTGAAGGACCTCGGCGTTACTCTGGACCCTGATCTCTCTTTTGAAGAACATATCAAGACCATTTCGAGGACAGCTTTTTTCCATCTACGTAACATTGCAAAAATCAGAAACTTTCTGTCCAAAATGATGCAGAAAAATTAATCCATGCTTTTGTCACTCTAGGTTAGACTACTGCAATGCTCTATTTTCCGGCTGCCCCGGATAAAGCACTAAATAAACTTCAGTTAGTGCTAAATACGGCTGCTAGAATCCTGACTAGAACCAAAAAATTTGATCATATTACTCCAGTGCTAGCCTCTACACTGGCTTCCTGTCAAAGCAAGGGCTGATTTCAAGGTTTTACTGCTAACCTACAAAGCATTACATGGGCTTGCTCCTACCTACCTCTCTGATTTGGTCCTGCCGTACATACCTACACGTACGCTACTGGTCACAAGACGAGGCCTCCTAATTGTCCCTAGAATTTCTAAGCAAACAGCTGGAGGCAGGGCTTTCTCCCTATAGAGCTCCATTTTTATGGAACGGTCTGTCACCCATGTCAGAGACGCAAACTCGGTCTCAACCTTTAAGTCTTTACTGAAGACTCATCTCTTCAGTGGGTCATATGATTGAGTGTAGTCTGGCCCAGGAGTGGGAAGGTGAACGATGAAAGGCTCTGGAGCAACGAACCGCCCTTGCTGTCTCTGCCTGGCCGGTTCCCTCTTCCACTGGGATTCTGCCTCTAACCCTGGTACATGGGGGCTGAGTCACTGGCTTGCTGGGGCTCTCTCGTGCCGTCCCTGGGGGGGTGCGTCACCTGGGTGGGTTGATTCACTGTTGTGGTCGGCCTGTCTGCTGGTGATCCCCCTGGGTTGTACCGTGGCGGAGATCTTTGTGGGCTATACTGGCCTTGTCTCAGGATGGTGTTGGTGGTTGAAGATATCCCTCTAGTGGTGTGGGGGATGTGCTGGCAAAGTGGGTGGGTTATATCCTTCCTGTTTGGCCCTGTCCGGGGTGTCCTCGGATGGGGCCACAGTGTCTCCTGACCCTCCTGTCTCAGCCTCCAGTATTTATGCTGCAGTAGTTTATGTGTCGGGGGCTAGGGTCAGTTTGTTATATCTGGAGTACTTCTCCTGTCCTATTCGGTGTCCTGTGTGAATCTAAGTGGTGGTTCTCTAATTCTCTCTTCCTCTCTCTTTCTTCTCTCGGAGGACCTGAGCCCTAGGACCATGTCCCAGGACTACCTGACATGAGGACTCCTTGCTGTCCCCAGTCCACCTGGCCATGCTCCTGCTCCAGTTTCAACTGACCTGAGCCCTAGGACCGTGCCCCAGGACTACCTGACATGAGGATCTTTGCTGTCCCCAGTCCACCTGACTGTGCTGCTGCTCCAGTTTCAACTGTTCTGCCTTATTATTATTCGACCATGCTGGTCATTTATGAACATTTGAACATCTTGGTCATGTTCTGTTATAATCTCTACCCGGCACAGCCAGAAGAGGACTGGCCACCCCACATAGCCCGGTTCCTCTCTAGGTTTCTTCCTAGGTTTTGGCCTTTCTAGGGAGTTTTTCCTAGCCACTGTGCTTTTACACCTGCATTGTTTGCTGTTTGGGGTTTTAGGCTGGGTTTCTGTACAGCACTTTGAGATATCAGCTGATGTACGAAGGGCTATATAAATAAATTTGATTTGATTTGATTTGATTTGATGATGATGTGGTGGTGATGGTGGTTAGTGATGGTGGTGGTGATGATGGTGGTTAGTGATGGTGGTGGTGATGATGATGATGATGGTGGGGGTGATGGTGGTGGTGATGATGGTGGTGATGATGATGATGATGATGATGTGGTGGTGATGGTGGTTAGTGATGGTGGTCGTGGTGATGGTGGTGGTGGTTATTGATGATGGTGGTGGTGGTGATGATGATGATGATGATGATGATGATGATGATGATGATGATGATGTTGGTGATGGTGGTGGTTAGTGATGGTGGTGGTGGTGATGATGATGATTGTGGTGGTGATGGTGGTTAGTGATGATGGTGGTGATGATGAGGATTATATTGATGATGATGATGGTGTGGTTAGTGATGGTGGTGGTGGTTAGTGATGATGGT
>NW_026277025.1:5000-10000 GCF_023373465.1 Oncorhynchus keta
GTGGTGGTGGTGATGATTGTGGTGATGGTTAGTGATGATGGTGATGGTGGTGATGATGAGGATTATATTGATGATGATGATGATGATGATGATGGTCGTTAGTGATGGTGGTGGTGGTGGTGGTGATGATGATGATGGTGATGGTGGTGGTGGTGGTGATGATGATGATGATGATGGTGGTGGTGATGGTGGTGATGGTGATGGTGGTGGTGGTGGTGGTGATGAGATGATGATGATGATGTGGTGGTGATGGTGGTTAGTGATGGTGGTGGTGATGATGGTGGTTAGTGATGGTGGTGGTGATGATGATGATGATGATGATGATGATGGTGGTGGTGATGGTGGTGGTGGTGGTGATGATGGTGGTGATGATGATGATGATGATAGAAGCATGTGTTTCAGACATAAGGAAGTGGATGGCTGCAAACTTTCTACTATTAAACTGGACAAAATGATGATGCTTGTTCTAGGTCCCAAGAAACAAAGAGATGGTTCTGTTGAATCTGACAATTAATCTTAATGGTTGTACAGTCGTCTCAAATAAAACTGTGAAGGTGGTGGTTACTCTGGACCCTGATCTGGTTTTGAAGAACATATCAAGACCATTTGAGGACAGCTTTTTCCATCTACGTAACATTGCAAAAATCAGAAACTTTCTGTCCAAAAATGATGCAGAAAAATTAATCCATGCTTTTGTGGTCTAGGTTATGGTGATGGTGGCAATGGTCTATTTTCCGGATGATGATGATAAAGCACTAAATAAACTTCAGTTAGTGCTAAATACGGCTGCTAGAATCCTGACTAGAACCAAAAAATTTGATCATATTACTCCAGTGCTAGCCTCTGGTTACACTGGCTTGTGGTCAAAGGTGGGCTGATTTGAAGGTTTTACTGCTAATGACAAAGCATTACATGGGCTTGCTCCTACCTACCTCTCTGATTTGGTGGTGCCGACATACCTACACGTACGCTACGGTCATGAAGACGTGAGGCCTCCTAATTGTCCCTAGAATTGATGCAAACAGCTGGAGGCAGGGCTTTCTGATAGAGCTCCATTTTTATGGAACGGTCTGCCTACCCATGTCAGAGACGCAAATGGTCTCAACCTTTAAGTCTTTACTGAAGACTCATCTCTTCAGTGGGTCATATGATTGAGTGTAGTCTGGCCCAGGAGTGGGAAGGTGAACGGAAAGGCTCTGGAGCAACGAACCGTGCTGTCTCTGCCTGGCCGGTTCCCTCTTTCCACTGGGATTCTCTGCCTCTAACCCTGTTGGGGCTGAGTCACTGGCTTGCTGGTGGATCAGTGTGGTCCCTGGGGGTGGTCACCTGGTGGGTGATTGGTGGTGGTGGTCGGCCTGTCTGGTGGTGATGATGGGTTGTATGGTGGAGATCTTTGTGGGGTCATGGTGGTTGTCTCAGGATGGTAAGTTGGTGGTTGAAGATATCCTCTAGTGGTGTGGGGGATGTGCTTTGGCAAAGTGGGTGGGGGTATATCCTTCCTGTTTGGCCCTGTCCGGGGTGTCCTCGGATGGGGCCACAGTGTCTCCTGACCCTCCTGTCTCAGCCTCCAGTATTTATGCTGCAGTAGTTTACGGTGTGGGGGGCTAGGGTCAGTTTGTTATATCTGGAGTACTTCTCCTGTCCTATTCGGTGTCCTGTGAATGGTGGTGGTGGTCTATTCAATCCTTCTGATTTCTTTCTCTCTCTCGGAGGACCTGAGCCCTAGGACCATGTCCCAGGACTACCTGACATGAGGACTAGTGCTGTCCCCAGTCCACCTGGCCATGCTCCTGCTCCAGTTTCAACTGACCTGAGCCCTGAGGACCGTGCCCCAGGACTACCTGACATGAAGGCTCCTTGCTGTCCCCAGTCCACCTGACTGTGATGCTGCTCCAGTTTCAACTGTTCTGATTATTATTCGACCATGCTGGTCATTTATGAACATTTGAACATCTTGGTCATGTTCTGTTATAATCTCTACCCGGCACAGCCAGAAGAGGACTGGCCACCCCACATAGCCCGGTTCCTCTCAGGTTTCTTCCTAGGTTTTGATTCTAGGGAGTTTTGATAGCCACTGTGCTTTACACCTGCATTGTTTGCTGTTTGGGGTTTTAGGCTGGGTTTCTGTACAGCACTTTGAGATATCAGCTGATGTACGAAGGGCTATATAAATAAATTTGATTTGATTTGATTTGATTTGATGATGATGTGGTGGTGATGGTGGTTAGTGATGGTGGTGGTGATGATGGTGGTTAGTGATGGTGGTGGTGGTGATGATGATGATGATGGTGGGGGTGATGGTGGTGGTGGTGATGATGGTGGTGATGATGATGATGATGATGATGTGGTGGTGATGGTGGTTAGTGATGGTGGTCGTGGTGATGGTGGTGGTGGTTATTGATGATGGTGGTGGTGGTGATGATGATGATGATGATGATGATGATGATGATGATGATGTTGGTGATGGTGGTGGTTAGTGATGGTGGTGGTGGTGATGATGATGATTGTGGTGGTGATGATGGTGGTTAGTGATGATGGTGGTGATGATGAGGATTATATTGATGATGATGATGGTGGTGGTTAGTGATGGTGGTGGTGGTTAGTGATGATGGTGGTGGTTAGTGATGATGGTGGTGGTGGTAATGATGATGATGATGTTGTCGTTGGTGATGGTGGTGGTTAGTGATGGTGGTGGTGGTGATGGTGGTGGTGGTTAGTGATGGTGGTGGTGGTGATGGTGGTGGTGGTGATGATGGTGGTTAGTGATGGTGGTGGTGGTGGTGGTGGTGGTGATGATGGTGGTTAGTGATGGTGGTGGTGGTGGTGGTGGTGGTGATGATTGTGGTGATGGTTAGTGATGATGGTGATGGTGGTGATGATGAGGATTATATTGATGATGATGATGATGATGATGATGGTCGTTAGTGGTGGTGGTGGTGATGGTGGTGATGATGATGATGATGATGATGGTGATGGTGGTGGTGGTGGTGGTGGTGGTGATGAGATGATGATGATGATGATGTGGTGGTGGTGATGGTGGTGATGATGATGGTGGTGGTGGTGGTGGTGATGAGATGATGATGATGATGTGGTGGTGATGGTGGTTAGTGATGGTGATGGTGATGATGGTGGTTAGTGATGGTGGTGGTGATGATGATGATGATGATGATGATGATGGTGGTGGTGATGGTGGTGGTGGTGGTGATGATGGTGGTGATGATGATGATGATGTGGTGGTGGTGATGGTGGTGATGATGATGGTGGTGGTGGTGGTGGTGATGATGGTGATGATGATGTGGTGGTGATGGTGGTTAGTGATGGTGATGGTGATGATGGTGGTTAGTGATGGTGGTTAGTGATGGTGGTGGTGATGATGGTGGTTAGTGATGGTGGTGGTGGTGATGATGATGATGATGGTGGGGGTGATGGTGGTGGTGATGATGGTGGTGATGATGATGATGATGATGTGGTGGTGATGGTGGTTAGTGATGGTGGTCGTGGTGATGGTGGTGGTGGTTATTGATGATGGTGGTGGTGGTGATGATGATGATGATGATGTTGGTGATGGTGGTGGTGGTGATGATGGTGGTGGTGGTGGTGGTGGAGGTGATGATGGTGGTGATGGTTAGTGATGATGGTGATGGTGGTGGTGGTTATTGGTGATGGTGGTGATGGTGGTGGTGGTTATTGATGATGGTGGTGGTGGGATGTTGGTGGTGATGATGATGTGGTGGTGATGGTGGTTAGTGATGGTGGTGGTGATGATGGTGGTTAGTGATGGTGGTGGTGATGATGATGATGATGATGGTGGTGGTGATGGTGGTGGTGGTGGTGATGATGGTGGTGATGATGATGATGATGATGATGTGGTGGTGATGGTGGTTAGTGATGGTGGTGGTGATGATGGTGGTTAGTGATGGTGGTGGTGGTGATGATGATGATGATGGTGGGGGTGATGGTGGTGGTGATGATGGTGGTGATGATGATGATGATGATGATGTGGTGGTGATGGTGGTTAGTGATGGTGGTGATGATGATGATGGTGGTGGTGGTGGTGATAATGGTGATGGTGGTGGTTAGTAATGGTGGTGATGATGATGATGATGATGATGATGATGATGGTGGTGATGATGAGGATTATATTGATGATGATGATGATGATGGTCATTAGTGATGGTGGTGGTGGTGGTTATTGATGATGGTGATGGTGGTGATGATGAGGATTATATTGATGATGATGATGATGGTCGTTAGTGATGGTGGTGGTGGTGATGGTGGTGATGATGATGATGATGGTGGTGGTGGTGGTGGTGATGATGATGATGGTGATGGTGATGATGGTGGTGATGATGATGATGATGTGGTGGTGATGGTGGTTAGTGATGGTGGTGATGGTGGTGGTGGTGGTGATAATGGTGATGGTGGTGGTTAGTGATGATGATGATGATGATGATGATGATGATGATGATGATGTGGTGGTAGTGGTGGTGGTGGTGGTGATGATGGTGGTTAGTGATGATGATGGTGGTGGTGGTGGTTAGTGATGATGATGATTGTGGTGGTGGTGATGGTGATGATGATGATGATGATGATGGTGGTGGTGGTGGTGGTAGTGGTGATGGTGGTTAGTGATGATGGTGGTGGTGGTAATGATGATGATGATGTTGTTCTTTGGTGATGGTGGTGGTTAGTGATGGTGGTGGTGGTGATGGTGGTGGTGGCTAGTGATGGTGGTGGTGGTGATGATGGTGGTTAGTGATGGTGGTGGTGGTGGTGTTGGTGGTGATGATGGTGGTTAGTGATGGTGGTGGTGGTGGTGGTGATGATGATGGTGGTGATGGCTAGTGATGATGGTGATGGTGGTGATGATGAGGATTATATGATGTGGTGTGGTGATGATGATGGTGATGGTGGTGGTGGTGATGGTGGTGATGATGATGATGATGATGGTGGTGGTGGTGGTGGTGATGAGATGATGATGATGATGTGGTGGTGGTGAT
>NW_026277025.1:15000-17500 GCF_023373465.1 Oncorhynchus keta
TGGTGAGTGATGATGAGGATTATGGTGATGATGATGATGATGGTGGCGGTGATGGTGGTGGTGGTGATGGTGGTGATGATGATGATGGTGGTGGTGGTGGTGATGGTGGTGGTGGTGGTGATGATGATGATGATGGTGGTGGTGGTGATGTGGTGGTGATGATGGTGATGATGGTGGTGATGATGGTGGTGATGATGATGATGATGATGTGGTGGTGATGGTGGTTAGTGATGGTGGTGGTGATGATGGTGGTTAGTGATAGTGGTGGTGGTGATGATGATGGTGATGGTGGTGATGTTGGTGGTGGTGATGATGGTGGATGATGATGGATGGTTAGTGATGTGGTGGTGATGATGGTGGTATGGTGGTGGTGGATGTGATGATGGTGGTGATGATGGTGGTGATGATGGTGATGGTGGTGGATGATGGTGGTGTGATGGTGGTGATGATGATGGTGTAGTGATGGTGGTGGTGGTGGTGATGATGATGATGATGATGGTGGTGATGATGATGGTGGTGATGATGGTGGTGATGATGATGATGTGGTGATGGTGGTTAGTGATGGTGGTGATGATGATGGTGGTGGTGGTGATGATGGTGGTTAGTGATGATGAGTGATGATGATGATGATGATGATGATGATGATGATGATGATGATGATGATGTGGTGATGTGGTGGTGGTGGTGGTGATGATGGTGGTGAGTGATGATGATGGTGGTGGTGGTGGTGGTGGTGGTTAGTGATGGTGGTGGTGATGATGGTGGTTAGTGATAGTGATGGTGGTGATAATGGTGATGGTGGTGATGTTGGTGGGGCTGATGATGGTGGTGATGATGATGGTGGTTAGTGATGTTGGTGGTGATGATGAGGATTATATTGGTGGTGGTGGTGATGGTGGTGGTGATGATGGTGGTTAGTGATGATGATGATGTGGTGGTGATGGTGGTTAGTGATGGTGGTGGTGATGATGGTGGTTAGTGATGGTGGTGGTGGTGATGATGATGATGATGGTGGGGGTGATGATGGTGGTGGTGATGATGGTGGTGATGATGATGTGGTGGTGATGGTGGTTAGTGATGGTGGTGATGATGATGGTGGTGGTGGTGGTGATAATGGTGATGGTGGTTGTTAGTGATGATGATGATGATGATGATGATGATGATGATGATGATGGTGGTGGTGGTGGTGATGATGGTGGTGAGTGATGATGATGGTGGTGGTGGTGGTGGTGGTGGTGGTTAATGATGATGATGATTGTGGTGGTGGTGGTGGTGATGACGATGATGATGATGATGGTGGTGGTGGTGGTGGTGGTGATGGTGGTTAGTGATGATGATGGTGATGGTGGTGGTGATGATGGAGGTTAGTGATGATGATGATGATGATGATGATGATGATGATGATGGTTAGTGTTGATGGTGATGATGGTGGTGGTGGTGATGATGAGGATGATGATGATGGCGGTGGTAGCGATGATGATGATGATGGTGGTGGTGGTGGTGATGGATGATGATGATGATGATGACTGTGGTGGTGGTGGTGGTGGTGGTGGTGGTTAGTGATGATGGTGATGGTGGTGATGATGAGGATTATATTGATGATGATGATGATGATGGTTGTTAGTGATGGTGGTGATGGTGGTGATGATGATGATGATGGTGGTGGTGGTGGTGGTGGTGGTGGTGATGATGATGATGATGGTGGTGGTGGTGGTGGTGGTGGTGGGGGTGGTGGTGATGATGATGATGATGGTGGTGGTGGTTGTGGTGGTGGTGATGATAATGGTGGTGGTGGTAGTGGTGGTGGTGGTTAGTGATGATGGTGGTGGTGGTGATGATGGTGGTGATGGTGGTGATGGTGGTGATGATGATTATGATGATGATGATGATGATGATGGTGGTGGTAGTGATGATGGTAGTTGGTGATGATGGTGGTGATGATGATGATGATGTTGTTGGTTGGTGATGGTGGTGGTGGTGGTGATGGTGGTGGTGGTGGTGGTGATGGTGGTGGTGGTTAGTGATGGTGGTGGTGGTGGTGTTGGTGGTGATGATGGTGGTTAGTGATGGTGGTGGTGGTTATTGGTGATGGTGGTGATGGTGGTGGTGGTTATTGATGATGGTGATGGTGGTGATGATGAGGATTATATTGATGATGATGATGATGATGGTCATTAGTGATGGTGGTGGTGGTGGTGATGGTGGTGATGATGATGATGGTGGTGGTGGTGGTGGTGGTGGTGATGATGATGATGGTGATGGTGGTGGTGGTGGTGGTGATGAGATGATGATGATGATGTGGTGGTGGTGATGGTGGTGATGATGATGATGATGGTGGTGATGGTGGTTAGTGATGGTGGTGGTGATGATGGTTAGTGATGGTGGTGGTGGTGATGATGGTGGTGGTTAGTGATGGTGGTGGTGATGATGATGATGTGGTGGTGGTGGTGGTGGTGGTGGTGATGATGGTGGTTAGTGATGGTGGTGGTGGTGGTGGTGG
>NW_026277025.1:22500-24609 GCF_023373465.1 Oncorhynchus keta
GATGGTGGTGGTGGTGGTGGTGGTGATGAGATGATGATGGTGATGGTGGTGATGATGATGATGATGATGATGATGATGATGATGGTGATGATGATGGTGGTAGTGATGGTGGTGGTGATGATGGTGGTTAGTGATGGTGGTGGTGATGATGGTGGTTAGTGATGGTGGTGGTGGTGATGATGGTGGTGGTTAGTGATGGTGGTGGTGATGATGATGATGTGGTGGTAGTGGTGGTGGTGGTGGTGGTTAGTGATGGTGGTGGTGGTGGTGGTGGTGATGAGATGATGATGATGATGTGGTGGTGGTGATGGTGGTGATGATGATGATGATGATGATGATGATGATGATGATGATGATGATGATGATGATGGATGATGGTGGTTAGTGATGGTGGTGGTGGTGATGATGGTGGTGGTTAGTGATGGTGGTGGTGATGATGATGATGTGGTGGTAGTGGTGGTGGTGGTGATGATGGTGGTTAGTGATGGTGGTGGTGGTGGTGGTGGTGATGAGATGATGATGATGATGTGGTGGTGGTGATGGTGGTGATGATGATGATGATGATGATGGTGGTGATGGTGGTTAGTGATGGTGGTGGTGATGATGGTGGTTAGTGATGGTGGTGGTGGTGATGATGGTGGTGGTTAGTGATGGTGGTGGTGATGATGATGATGTGGTGGTAGTGGTGGTGGTGGTGATGATGGTGGTTAGTGATGGTGGTGGTGGTGGTTAGTGATGATGATGATTGTGGTGGTGGTGATGATGATGGTGGTGGTGGTGATGGTGGTTAGTGATGGTGATGGTGATGGTGGTGGTGGTGATGGTGGTGGTGATGATGGTGGTTAGTGATGATGGTGGTGATGATGAGGATTATATTGATGATGATGATGGTGGTGGTTAGTGATGATGGTGGTGGTTAGTGGTGGTGGTTAGTGATGATGATGATTGTGGTGGTGGTGATGACGATGGTGATGATTGTGGTGGTGGTGATGACGATGGTGATGATGGTGGTGGTGGTGATGACGATGGTGATGATGGTGGTGGTGGTGGTGGTGGTGGTGATGGTGGTTAGTGATGGTGATGGTGATGGTGGTGGTGGTGATGGTGGTGGTGATGATGGTGGTTAGTGATGATGGTGGTGATGATGAGGATTATATTGATGATGATGATGATGGTGGTGGTTAGTGATGATGGTGGTGGTTAGTGATGATGGTGGTGTTGGTGGTGATGATGGTGGTGGTGGTTAGTGGTGGTGGTGGTGGTGGTGGTGGTGTTGGTGGTGATGATGGTGGTTAGTGATGCTGGTGGTGGTGGTGATGATGGTGGTGATGGTTAGTGATGGTGGTGGTGATAATGGTGATGGTGGTGGTGATGATGATGATGATGATGATGATGATGATGATGATGATGATGATGATGATGATGATGATGATGATGTGGTGGTAGTGGTGGTGGTGGTGGTGATGATGGTGGTTAGTGATGATGATGGTGGTGGTGGTGGTGGTGGTGGTGGTTAGTGATGATGATGATTGTGATGGTGGTTAGTGATGATGGTGGTGATGGTGATGGTGGTTAGTGATGATGGTGGTGGTGATGATGGTGGTTAGTGATGATGATAATGGTGATGATGGTGATGATGATGATGATGATGATGATGATGATGATGATGATGATGATGATGATGGTGGTTAGTGTTGGTGGTGATGATGAGGATGATGATGATGATGGTGGTGATGGTGGTTAGTGATGGTGGTGGTGATGATGGTGGTTAGTGATGGTGGTGGTGATGAAGGTGGTGGTTAGTGATGGTGGTGGTGATGATGATGATGTGGTGGTAGTGGTGGTGGTGATGATGGTGGTTAGTGATGGTGGTGGTGGTGGTGGTGGTGATGAGATGATGATGGTGATGGTGGTGATGATGATGATGATGATGATGATGATGATGGTGATGATGGTGGTTAGTGATGGTGGTGGTGGTGATGATGGTGGTGGTTAGTGATGGTGGTGGTGATGATGATGATGTGGTGGTAGTGGTGGTGATGATGGTGGTTAGTGATGGTGGTGGTGGTGGTGGTGGTGATGAGATGATGATGATGATGTGGTGGTGGT
>NW_026277026.1:0-1443 GCF_023373465.1 Oncorhynchus keta
GTATGGTGGTAATATGGTATGGTGGTAATATGGTATGGTGATAATATGGTATGGTGGTAATATGGTATGGTGATAATATGGTATGGTGGTAATATGGTATGGTGGTAATATGGTATGGTGGTAATATGGTATGGTGGTAATATGGTATGGTGGTAATATGGTATGGTGGTAATATGGTATGGTGGTAATATGGTATGGTGGTAATATGGTATGGTGGTAATATGGTATGGTGGTAATATGGTATGGTGGTAATATGGTATGGTGGTAATATGGTATGGTGATAATATGGTATGGTGGTAATATGGTATGGTGGTAATATGGTATGGTGATAATATGGTATGGTGGTAATATGGTATGGTGGTAATATGGTATGGTGGTAATATGGTATGGTGATAATATGGTATGGTGATAATATGGTATGGTCTCTGGTAATACCCAGCTCTACTAGTAACTGATTCATACTCTATACAGAGGAGAGATAGAGATATAGTGAGATAGAGATATAGTGAGATAGAGATATAGTGAGATAGAGATGTAGTGAGATAGAAAGGTATTGAGATAGAGAGATGGTGAAATAGAGAGTGATAGAGAGATGGTGATAGAGAGATGGTGAAATAGAGAGTGATAGAGAGATGGTGAAAGAGAGAGATGGTGAAAGAGAGAGATATTGAAAGAGAGAGATATTGAAAGAGAGAGATATTGAAAGAGAGAGATATTGAAAGAGAGAGATATTGAAAGAGATATATTGAAAGAGAGAGATATTGAAAGACAGAGATATTGAAAGAGAGAGATTGAAAGAGAGAGATATTGAAAGAGAGAGATATATTGAAAGAGAGAGATATATTGAAAGAGAGAGATATATTGAAATAGAGAGATATATTGAAATAGAGAGAGTGAAAGAGAGATAGTGATAGAGAGATACTGATACAGAGAGACAGTGAAATAGAGAGATACTGAAAGAGAGAGTGATATATTGAAATAGAGAGAGTGAAAGAGAGATAGTGATAGAGAGATACTGATACAGAGAGTGATATTGAGAGATATTGAAATGGAGAGATATATTGAAATAGAGAGAGTGAAAGAGAGATATTGAAAGAGAGATAGTGATAGAGAGATAATGATATAGAGAGACAGTGAAATAGAGAGATACTGAAATGGTAAGATAGTGAAATAGAGAGATAGTCAGAGATATATATAGGGACATAGAGATATAGAGAGAATGTGTGTGTGTGTGTGTGTGTGTGTGTGTGTGTGTGTGTGTGTGTGTGTGTGTGTGTGTGTGTGTGTGTGTGTGTGTGTGTGTGTGTGTACCTTCTCTGAGTAGGGGATGTTGTAGATCTCAGCATAAAGCCGAGCTGCGCTCACGACAAAACTGAAGTGCCTGATGGGAAACAGAGGGAAATGAGAGTTAGAAATAACGAAAAGAAGGGGAGAAAATGGGAG
>NW_026277027.1:0-10000 GCF_023373465.1 Oncorhynchus keta
GTCAAGGGCTCTCTGTCTCTCTCCTCCTGGGTTTTTTGATAGTAACCATGGTAATGATATTGCCCCCCTCCCCCTCCCTCCCCCATATAACCCTTGACCTAATATCCTGCTTGTCGGTAATAACTGTATTAGTTCAGCCCACACACACACACACACACACGCACACACACACACACACACACACACACACACACACACACACACACACACACACACACACACACACACACACACACACACACACACACACACACACAGTGTGTTCCATTTCTATTGTCTGCTTCCTATTTCTGTTGTACAGTCTTCATCCTACCATTCCTATTTCTGTTGTACTGTCTTCATCCTACCATTCCTATTTCTGTTGTACTGTCTTCATCCTACCATTCCTATTTCTGTTGTACTGTCTTCATCCTACCATTCCTATTTATGTTGTACAGTCTTCATCCTACCATTCCTATTTCTGTTGTACAGTCTTAATCCTACCATTCCTATTTCTGTTGTACTGTCTTCATCCTACCATTCCTATTTCTGTTGTACAGTCTTCATCCTACCATTCCTATTTCTGTTGTACTGTCTTCATCCTACCATTCCTATTTCTGTTGTACAGTCTTCATCCTACCATTCTACCCATTCATTGGGTGAAGGGGAGGAAGAGGGGGAGAAAGGGGGGATGAGGGAGGAAGAAAGGGGTGTAGAGGAGGAGATGGAGAGAGGCAAAGGAGGAGGGGAAGAGAGGAAGAAGAGGAGAGGGAGAGAGGGAGAGGGGGAGAGGGAGAGTGTGATAGAGGAAGAGGGAGAAAGGGAGAGGCCAAGGGAGGAAGAGGGGGAGAGGGTGAGGGAGGAAGAGGAGGAGAGGGAGAGAGGGAGAGGGTGAGGGAGGACGAGGGGGAGAGGGGGAGAGGGAGAGAGGGCGAGGGAGGAAGAGGGGGAGACAGGGAGAGGGTGATAGAGGAAGAGGGAGAAAGGGAGAGGCCAAGGGAGGAAGAGGGCGAGAGGGAAGGGAGCAGGCGAGGGAGAGAGGGTGAGGGAGGAAGAGGAGGAGAGGGAGAGAGGGAGAGGGTGAGGGAGGACGAGGGGGAGAGGGAGAGGGTGAGGGAGGATGGGGGAAGAGGGAGAGAGGGTGAGGGAGGACGAGGAGGAGAGGGAGAGAGGGAGAGGGTGAGGGAGGACGAGGGGGAGAGGGAGAGAGAGAAGAGGGTGAGGGAGGACGAGGAGGAGAGGGAGAGAGGAGAGAGGGAGAGGGTGAGGGAGGTCGGGGAAGAGGGAGAGAGGGAGAGGGTGAGGGAGGACGAGGGAGAGAGTGAGGGAGGATCGGGGGAGAGAGTGAGGAGGACGAGAGAGGAGAGAGGGTGAGGGAGGATGAGGAGGAGGAGAGGGAGAGAGGGAGAGAGGGAGAGGGTGAGGGAGGTCGGGGAAGAGGGAGAGAGGGAGAGGGTGAGGGAGGACGCGGGGAGAGAGTGAGGGAGAATCTACAGGCTTCTCAAGTGATTAGCGAGGCTTCATTCAGAATCCCAGAAGCACAGAAACACATGAGAATGAAACCTGTTTCTGCTCAGTAAACCATAACAACGGCCTCTGAGATGGAAAGAAGAAAGGAACATAGAAATACAGTGATGACAAGGGAATGTCCTGAGTTACTGTAATAGACCTGAGTTAGTTCTGAGTTACTGTATTAGTTCTGAGTTACTGTAATAGTTCTGAGTTACTGTATTAGTTCTGAGTTACTGTAATAGTTCTGAGTTACTGTATATAGTTCTGAGTTACTGTATAAGTTCTGAGTTACTGTATTAGTTCTGAGTTACTGTATATGTTCTGAGTTACTGTAATAGTCCTGAGTTACTGTAATAGACCTGAGTTACTGTATTAGTTCTGAGTTACTGTATTAGTTCTGAGTTACTGTAATAGTTCTGAGTTACTGTATTAGTTCTGAGTTACTGTAATAGTTCTGAGTTACTGTATTAGTTCTGAGTTACTGTATTAGTTCTGAGTTACTGTAATAGTTCTGAGTTACTGTATTAGTTCTGAGTTACTGTATTAGTTCTGAGTTACTGTAATAGTTCTGAGTTACTGTAATAGTCCTGAGTTACTGTAATAGTCCTGAGTTACTGTAATAGACCTGAGTTACTGTATTAGTTCTGAGTTACTGTATTAGTTCTGAGTTACTGTATTGTTCTAGGTTACTGTATTAGTTCTGAGTTACTGTAATAGTTCTGAGTTACTGTATATGTTCTGAGTTATTGTATATGTTCTGAGTTACTGTATATGTTCTGAGTTACTGTATATGTTCTGAGTTACTGTATATGTTCTGAGTTACTGTATTAGTTCTGAGTTACTGTATTAGTTCTGAGTTACTGTATTAGTCCTGAGATCCTGTATATGTTCTGAGTTACTCTATTAGTCCTGAATTACTGTGTATGTTCTGAATTACTATATTAATTCTGAGTTACTGTATTAGTTCTGAGTAACTGTATTAGTTCTGAGTTACTGTATTAGTTCTGAGTTACTGTATATGTTATGAGTTACTGTATATGTTCTGGAGTTACTGTATTAGTTCTGAGTTACTGTAGTAGTTCTGAGAGTTACTATGTTGTTCACAGTTACAACATATGTTCTGAGTTACTGTATTAGTCCTGAGATCCTGTATATGTTCTGAGTTACTCTATTAGTCCTGGTGTGTGTATGTTCTGAATTACTATATTAATTCTGAGTTACCATATTAGTTCTGAGTTACTGTATTAGTTCTGAGTTACTGTATATGTTATGAGTTACTGTAGTAGTTCTGGGCTAGTATGTATTGGTCATAGTTACTGTATATGTTCTGGGTTACTGTAATGGTTCTGAGTTACTGTATTAGTTCTGAGTTACTGTAATTGTTCTGAGTTACTGTATATGTTCACGAGTTACTGTATTAGTCCTGAAGTTATTGTATATGTTCTGAGTTACTGGCATATGTTCTGAGTTACTGTATTAGTTCGGGTTACTGTATATGTTCTGAGTTACTGTATTAGTTCTGAGTTACTGTATTAGTTCTGAGTTACTGTATATGTTCTGAGTTACTGTATTTGTTCTGAGTTACTGTATATGTTCTGAGTTACTGTATATGTTCTGAGTTACTGTATTAGTTCTGAGTTACTGTATATGTTCTGAGTTACTGTATTTGTTCTGAGTTACTGTATATGTTCTGAGTTACTGTATTAGTTCTGAGTTACTGTATATATGTACAGTCAGAAGCAGTAAGCCGGGCACCGTTTTAATGTTGCCGTGCGTTAGTTTGTAGAACGCGGGCTGTGATGCTGTCTCTGCATCCCTCCTCAGCTCTGTGGACATCTGTGTTGAGACAGAAGAAGAAGAACAAGAATTACACTGAACATAATAATGTAAAGGAACTTCCTGCTGAGTCAGCTCATATCCATCACAGGAAGTACATCAGTCAGCACGATGGAAGGTTATCACAGAGAGGATACAGTCTGGTCGGCACGCACACACACACACACACACACACACACACACACACACACACACACATGTATATGCCCGGGCGCCACACACACACAAACACACCGATATGCCAGAGGACTTTAGCTGTTCACACATACACACTTTCTGAAATAAAATCGATGACAGTGCTGTATTCACAGCATTCTCTGTCATGACACACACACACACACACACACACACACACACACACACACACACACACACACAGACACAGACACACACACACACACACAAACACACACACACACACACACACACACACACAGACACAGACACACACAGACACAGACACACAAACACATACACACACACATAAACACACCCCCCACACACAGAGTCATGTAAGAAATCAGTGCTATTTAATTCAACCATAAGTGACTTTTAAGTGACTGCTGAGAGCTGGTAATGTACAGGGTGATATTTCAGATTCAACCTGTGTGTGTGTGTGTGTGTGTGTGTGTGTGTGTGTGTGTGTGTGTGTGTGTGTGTGTTGTGTGTGTGTGTGTGTGTGTGTGTGTGTGTGTGTGTGTGTCGTGTGTGCGTGCGTGCGTGCGTGCGTGCGTGCGTGCGTGCGTGCGTGTGTGCGTAAGGTTGCAGGGCGTGTGTGCGTGGCAGTGCATGTTTATCATGACACAGAATACTGTGAATACAGCACTGCCATTGATTTTATTTCAGAGGGTGTGTATGTGGGGACAGCTAAAGTCCTCTGGCATATTGGTGTGTGTGTGTGTGTGTGTGTGTGTGTGTGTGTGTGTGTGTGTGTGTGTGTGTGTGTGTGTGTGTGTGTGTGTGTGTGTGTGTGTGTGTGTGTGTGTGTGTGTGTGTGTGTGTGTGTGGCTTTATTGGCTTCATTGCTCATCTCAGCAGGTCAAGTCCAATAAAGACTGGGATGGAGAGATCTGGAGGGAGAGAGAGACAGAGAGAGAGGGAGAGAGAGAAAGAGAGAGCGAGAGACAAGTAGAGAGAGGGAGGGAGAGGGAGGGAGGGAGAGAAAGAGAGAGCGAGGGAACAAGTAGAGAGGAGAGAGGGAGAAGTAGGGAGAGGGAGGAGAAGTAGGGAGAGGGAGGGAGGGAAGACAGAGAGAGGGAGAGAGAAAGAGAGACAAGTAGAGAGAGAGGGAGGGAGAAGGAAGGGAGGAGAGAAGTAGAGGGAGGGAGAGGGAGGAGGGAGGGAGGGAGGGGAGGAGGGAGGGGGAGGGAGGGAGGAGGAGGAGGGAGAGTAGGAAGGGAGGGAGCGAAGACAAGTAGAGAGAGGGAGGGAGGGAGAGGAAAGGGAGGAGGGGACAAGTAGAGGGAGGGAGAAAGACAGAGAGGAGGGAGGGAGAAGTTGGAGAGGGAGGGAGAAAGACAGAGAGAGAGGGACAGAGAGAAGTAGGGAGAGAGAAGTAGAGAAAGGGGAGGGAGAAGTACAGAGAGGGAGGGAGAAAGACAGAGAGAGAGGGAGGGAGAAGTAGGAGAGAGAGGAGGAGACAGAGAGGAGGGAGAGGGAGGGAGAAGTAAGAGGAGGGAGGGAGAAAGACAGAGAGAGAGAAACGAGAACTAAAACGACAAAGAAATGATCCCAAATTGAGATCCTAAATTGTTCCTCTGAATCTGACAGAATGTGTCCTATTTGATGATATCTCTGTTCTACATGACAGAATGTGTTCTATTTGATGATATCTCTGTTCTACATGACAGAATGTGTTCTATTTGATGATATCTCTGTTCTACGACGACATAATGTGTTCTATTTGATGATATCTCTGTTCTACATGACAGAATGTGTTCTATTTGATGATATCTCTGTTCTACACGACATAATGTGTCCTATTTGATGATATCTCTGTTCTCACGACATAATGTGTTCTGTTTGATGATATCTCTGTTCTACACGACATAATGTGTCCTATTTGATGATATCTCTGTTCTACATGACAGAATGTGTTCTATTTGATGATATCTCTGTTCTACATGACAGAATGTGTTCTATTTGATGATATCTCTGTTCTACATGACAGAATGTGTTCTATTTGATGATATCTCTGTTCTACATGACAGAATGTGTTCTATTTGCCCCATGATATCTCTGTTCTACCACGACATAATGTGTCCTATTTGATGATATCTCTGTTCTACATGACAGAATGTGTTCTATTTGATGATATCTCTGTTCTACATGACAGAAGAGTGTGGCTGTGCCCCAAATAGTCCCCTATTCCCTATATAACAGTCCCCTATTCCCCATATAACAGTCCCCTATTCCCCATATAACAGTCCCCTATTCCCCATATTGCAGTCCCTATTCCCCATATAACAGTCCCCCTATTCCCCATATAACAGTCCCCTATTCCCCATATTACAGTCCCCTATTCCCCATATAATGTCCCTATTCCCCATATTACAGTCCCCTATTCCCCATATAAATGTCCCCTATTCCCCATATAACAGTCCCCTATTCCCCATATAACAGCCCCCCTATTCCCCATATAACAGTCCCCTATTCCCCCATACAACAGTCCCCTATTCCCATATTACAGTCCCCTATTCCCTATATAACAGTCCCCTATTCCCCATATAACAGTCCCCTATTCCCCATATAACAGTCCCCTATTCCCCATATTACAGTCCCCTATTCCCCATATTGCAGTCCCCTATTCCCCATATTACAGTCCCTATTCCCCTATATAACAGTCCCCTATTCCCTATATAACAGTCCCCTATTCCCCATATAAATGTCCCCTATTCCCCATATTACAGTCCCCTATTCCCATATAACAGTCCCCTATTCCCCATATAACAGTCCCTATTCCCCATATAACAGTCCCTATTCCCTATATAACAGTCCCCTATTCCTTATATAAATGTCCCCTATTCCCATATTACAGTCCCCTATTCCCCATATAACAGTCCCCTATTCCCCCATATAACAGTCCCCTATTCCCCATATAACAGCCCCCTATTCCCCATATAACAGTCCCCTATTCCCCATATAACAGTCCCCTATTCCCCATATAACAGTCCCCTATTCCCTATATAACAGTCCCCTATTCCCATATAACAGTCCCCTATTCCCCATATTACAGTCCCCTATTCCCCATATAACAGCCCCCTATTCCCCATATAACAGTCCCCTATTCCCCATATAAATGTCCCTATTCCCCATATAACAGCCCCTATTCCCATATAACAGTCCCTATTCCCCATATAACAGTCCCTATTCCCCATATAACAGTCCCCTATTCCCCATATAACAGTCCCCTATTCCCATATAACAGTCCCCTATTCCCCATATAACAGTCCCCTATTCCCCATATAACAGTCCCCTATTCCCATATAACAGTCCCCTATTCCCCATATAACAGTCCCCTATTCCCCTATATAACAGTCCCCTATTCCCCATATAACAGCCCCTTATTCCCCATATAACAGCCCCCTATTCCCCATATAACAGTCCCCTATTCCCCTATATAACAGTCTCCTATTCCCTATATAACAGTCCCCTATTCCCCTATTATATAACAGTCCCCCTATTCCCCATATAACAGTCCCCTATTCCCATATAACAGTCCTATTCCCCATATAACAGTCCCTATTCCCCATATAACAGTCCCCTATTCCCTATATAACAGTCCCCTATTCCCCATATAAATGCCCCCTATTCCCCATATAACAGTCCCCTATTCCCATATAAATGTCCCCTATTCCCCATATTGCAGTCCCCTATTCCCCATATAACAGCCCCCTATTCCCCATATAACAGTCCCCTATTCCCCTATATTGCAGTCCCCTATTCCCATATTGCAGTCCCCTATTCCCCATATAACAGTCCCCTATTCCCCATATAACAGTCCCCTATTCCCCATATAACAGTCCCCTATTCCCCATATAACAGTCCCCTATTCCCCATATAACAGTCCCCTATTCCCCATATAACTGTCCCCTATTCCCCATATTGCAGTCCCCTATTCCCCATATAACAGTCCCCTATTCCCCATATAACAGTCCCCTATTCCCCATATAACAGTCCCCCTATTCCCCATATAACAGCCCCTATTCCCCATATAACAGTCCCCTATTCCCCATATAACAGTCCCCTATTCCCCATATAACAGTCCCCTATTCCCCATATAACAGTCCCCTATTCCCCATATAACAGTCCCCTATTCCCATATAACAGTCCCCTATTCCCCATATAACAGTCCCCTATTCCCCATATAACAGCCCTATTCCCCATATAAATGTCCCCTATTCCCATATAACAGTCCCTATTCCCATATTACAGTCCCTATTCCCCTATAACAGTCCCCTATTCCCCATATAACAGTCCCCCTATTCCCCATATAACAGTCCCCTATTCCCCATATAACAGTCCCCTATTCCCATATAACAGTCCCCTATTCCCCATATAAAGTCCCCCTATTCCCCCATATATGCAGTCCCCTATTCCCCATATAAATGTCCCCTATTCCCCATATAACAGTCCCCTATTCCCCATATATAACAGTCCCATATAACAGTCCCCTATTCCCCATATAACAGTCCCCTATTCCCCATATAACAGTCCCCTATTCCCCATATAACAGTCCCCTATTCCCCATATAACAGTCCCCTATTCCCCATATAACAGTCCCCTATTCCCATATAACAGTCCCTATTCCCATATTCCCCTATTATATAACAGTCCCCTATTCCCCATATAACAGTCCCTATTCCCCATACAACAGTCCCCTATTCCCCATATAACAGTCCCTATTCCTATATAACAGTCCCCTATTCCCCTATAACAGTCCCCTATTCCCCATATAACAGTCCCCTATTCCCCATATAACAGCCCCTATTCCCCATATAACAGTCCCTTTGGGATAAAGTCCCCTATAGGAAAAAATGTCCCTATGTGGGATAATCTATATGTGACTCCCTAAGCACAATGCCTCATATGAAGTCCATTATGTTCCAGTAGGACAGCTCCCTCATTCCCCTAACAGGGGTTGGGATAAAGTCCCCTATTCCCCATATAACAGTCCCTAGTAGATATCAGGAATTGCTGAATATTACAAGAACAATCTGGCAAACACACATAACATGTCACTTTCTCACGCACACAGTCCACTATTCCTCACGCACAGTCCACACTCTCACACACACACACACACATACACACATTCCTCATACAACAGTCCCACTCCCTTTCCACATAAGGCTCTGTTGAAAGTGTCTCCCCTGTGTAGGGAAAGAGGTCCATATGTGGGATAATCTATATGTGACTCTCTGAAGCACAATGCCTCATATGAAGTCCATTATGTTCCAAGTGAACAGCCCTACACGGGGTTGTGAGAACAAGCCTAACCTCCAGTTTTACGTGACATCTGTTACCACAGAAGCCACAATGGTACGGTCCACATAACCCTGTTGGTCTGAAGGAAACTCACAATGGTACTTTCTCACACAACCCTGTTGGTCTGAAGGAAACATCACAAAACATCTTTGTGAGAACAAGCCTAACCCCAGTTTTACGATGACATCTGTTACCACAGAAGCCACAATGGTACGGGTCCACATAACCCCTGTTGGTCTGAAGGAAACTCACAATGGTACGGTCCACATAACCCCTGTTGGTCTGAAGGAAACTCACAATGGTACGGTCCACATAACCCCTGTTGGTCTGAAGGAAACTCACAATGGTACGGTCCACATAACCCCTGTGAAGGAAACTCACAATACGGTCCACCCCTGTTGGTCTGAAGGAAACTCACAATGGTCCACATAACCCCTGTTGGTCTGAAGGAAACTCACATAACCCCTGTTGGTCTGAAGGAAACTCACAATGGTCCACATAACCCCTGTTGGTCTGAAGGTCACAATGGTACCCTGTGAAACAATCTTTATTTTGTGAGCTACGAGGTAAGGCACATATAGACGTTCTCAGGAACTTTTCAAACGTCTAAACCTGATAGGCTAGCTGGGTCGTCAGTGACCTACCTACCTGATAGGCTAGCTGGGTCATCAGTGACCTACCTGATAGGCTAACTGGGTCATCAGTGACCTACCTGATAGGCTAGCTGGGTCATCAGTGACCTACCTGATAGGCTAGCTGGGTCATCAGTGACCTACCTGATAGGCTAGCTGGGTCATCAGTGACCTACCTGATAGGCTAGCTGGGTCATCAGTGACCTACCTGATAGGCTAGCTGGGTCATCAGTGACCTACCTGATAGGCTAGCTGGGTCATCAGTGACCTACCTGATAGGCTAGCTGGACATGGTGTTTTTATTTTCTGTCTTCTGTGTGTTCAGAGTAACTTAATTCACAACATCACTGTCTTATCCTTCTCCGTGTGTGTGTGTGTGTGTGTGTGTGTGTGTGTGTGTGTGTGTGTGTGTGTGTGTGTGTGTGTGTGTGTGTGTGTGTGTGTGTGTGTGTGTGTGTGTGTGTCAAATCAAATCAAGTGTGTGTGTCATCTTAGATCCTCTGGTGTGCACTGATGACTTCTCAAATCAAATCAGATCAAATCAAATGTATTTG
>NW_026277027.1:15000-17500 GCF_023373465.1 Oncorhynchus keta
GCTCCCAAATGGCACAATTTCCCCTATATAGTGCACTTCTTTAAACCAGAGCCCTATTCCCTATATAGTGAACTTCTTTAAACCAGAGTCCTATTCCCTATATAGTGAGCTTCTTTAAACCAGAGCCCTATTCCCTATATAGTGAGCTTCTTTAAACCAGAGCCCTATTCCCTATATAGTGAGCTTCTTTAAACCAGAGCCCTATTCCCTATATAGTGAGCTTCTTTAAACCAGAGCCCTATTCCCTATATAGTGAGCTTCTTTAAACCAGAGCCCTATTCCCTATATAGTGAGCTACTTTAAACCAGAGCCCTATTCCCTATATAGTGAGCTTCTTTAAACCAGAGCCCTATTCCCTATATAGTGAACTACTTTAGACCAGAGCCCTATTCCCTATATAGTGAGCTTCTTTAAACCAGAGCCCTATTCCCTATATAGTGAGCTTCTTTAAACCAGAGCCCTATTCCCTATATAGTGAGCTACTTTAGACCAGAGCCCTATTCCCTATATAGTGAGCTTCTTTAAACCAGAGCCCTATTCCCTATATAGTGAACTACTTTAAACCAGAGCCCTATTCCCTATATAGTGAACTACTTTAAACCAGAGCGCTATTCCCTATATAGTGAACTACTTTAAACCAGAGCCCTATTCCCTATATAGTGAACTACTTTAAACCAGAGCCCTATTCCCTATATAGTGAACTACTTTAAACCAGAGCCCTATTCCCTATATAGTGAACTACTTTAAACCAGAGCCCTATTCCCTATATAGTGAACTACTTTAAACCAGAGCCCTATTCCCTATATAGTGAGCTACTTTAAACCAGAGCCCTATTCCCTATATAGTGAACTACTTTAAACCAGAGCCCTATTCCCTATAGAGAACTACTTTAAACCAGAGCCCTATTCCCTATATAGTGAACTACTTTAAACCAGAGCCCTATTCCCTATATAGTGAACTACTTTAAACCAGAGCCCTATTCCCTATATAGTGAGCTACTTTTAACCAGAGCCCTATTCCCTATATAGTGAACTACTTTAAACCAGAGCCCTATTCCCTATATAGTGAACTACTTTAAACCAGAGCCCTATTCCCTATAGAGTGCACTACTTTAGACCAGAACCCTATTCCCTATATAGTGAACTACTATAGACCAGAGCGCTATTCCTATATAGTGAACTACTATAGACAAGAGCCCTATTCCCTATATAGTGAACTACTTTAAACCAGAGCGCTATTCCCTATATAGTGAGCTACTTTTAACCAGAGCCCTATTCCCTATATAGTGAACTACTTTAGACCAGAGCCCTATTCCCTATATAGTACACTACTTTAGACCAGAGCCCTATTCCCTATATAGTACACTACTTTAGACCAGAGCCCTATTCCCTATATAGTGAACTACTTTAGACCAGAGCCTAATGGACCCTAGTCAAAAGTAGTTGCCTAGCTACCAAAACCACCAAGCCCATGGACATGAGTTCCTTCTTCTCTCAATGAGTCAGGATCTGCCTCCATGATGATTTCCAGAACAGGAAAAACATTTGAACCTTTCTGATTGGTCCCTGAAACAGATGGGTGGGACCAGAGCCAGAACGCGGGTCAGGCAGAGGTTTGAACATTTTCATTGGCTTTACTTCTCTGATTGGTTAGAAATGATCCAATCGCTGAACAGTCTACTTAGTTTAGTACAACATCCCCCATTTTTTATAGAACCTTTATTTAACTAGGCAAGTTAGTTAAGATCAAATTCTTATTACTATGATGGTCTAACCCGGCCTAACCCTACCCTAACCAGGCCAAACCCTACCCTAACCAGGCCAAACCCTACCCTAACCAGGCCAAACCCTACCCTAACCAGGCCAAACCCTACCCTAACCAGGCCAAACCCTACCCTAACCAGGCCAAACCCTACCCTAACCAAGCCAAACCCTACCCTAACCAGGCCAAACCCTACCCTAACCAGGCCTAACCCTACCCTAACCAGGCCAAACCCTACCCTAACCAGGCCAAACCCTACCCTAACCAGGCCAAACCCTACCCTAACCAGGCCAAACCCTACCCTAACCAGGCCAAACCCTACCCTAACCAGGCCAAACCCTACCCTAACCAGGCCAAACCCTACCCTAACCAGGCCAAACCCTACCTAACCAGGCCAAACCCTACCTAACCAGGCCAAACCCTACCCTAACCAGGCCAAACCCTACCCTAACCAGGCCAAACCCTACCCTAACCAGGCCTAACCCTACCTAACCAGGCCTAACCCTACCCTAACCAGGCCTAACCCTACCTAACCAGGCCTAACCCTACCCTAACCAGGCCAAACCCTACCCTAACCAGGCCAAACCCTACCCTAACCAGGCCAAACCCTACCCTAACCAGGCCTAACCCTACCTAACCAGGCCAAACCCTACCCTAACCCAGCCTAACCCTACCCTAACCAGGCCTAACCCTACCCTAACCCGGCCTAACCCTACCCTAACCCGGCCTAACCCTACCC
>NW_026277027.1:22500-45000 GCF_023373465.1 Oncorhynchus keta
AAACTCATATGAAATCTGTTCTGGTTTAGCCAGTCTGTTTAACTCATATGAAATCTGTTCTGGTTTAGCCAGTCTGTTTAACTCATATGAAATCTGTTCTGGTTTAGCCAGTCTGTTTAACTCATATGAAATCTGTTCTGGTTTAGCCAGTCTGTTTAACTCATATGAAATCTGTTCTGGTTTAGCCAGTCTGTTTAACTCATATGAAATCTGTTCTGGTTTAACTCATATGAAATCTGTTCTGGTTGAGCCAGTCTGTTTAACTCATATGAAATCTGTTCTGGTTGAGCCAGTCTGTTCAACTCATATGAAATCTGTTCTGGTTTAGCCAGTCTGTTTAACTCATATGAAATCTGTTCTGGTTGAGCCAGTCTGTTTAACTCATATGAAATCTGTTCTGGTTTAGCCAGTCTGTTAAACTCATATGAAATCTGTTCTGGTTTAGCCAGTCTGTTTAACTCATATGAAATCTGTTCTGGTTTAGCCAGTCTGTTTAACTCATATGAAATCTGTTCTGGTTTAGCCAGTCTGTTAAACTCATATGAAATCTGTTCTGGTTTAGCCAGTCTGTTAAACTCATATGAAATCTGTTCTGGTTTAGCCAGTCTGTTTAACTCATATGAAATCTGTTCTGGTTTAGCCAGTCTGTTTAACTCATATGAAATCTTGTTCTGGTTTAGCCAGTCTGTTTAACTCATATGAAATCTGTTCTGGTTTAGCCAGTCTGTTAAACTCATATGAAATCTGTTCTGGTTGAGCCAGTCTGTTTAACTCATATGAAATCTGTTCTGGTTGAGCCAGTCTGTTTAACTCATATGAAATCTGTTCTGTTCACACCTCGTTATCATGTCACTTCCTCCAACGTCTAAAAAGGGGAGAGTCTGGTTATACAATCGCTCTCTGTGTGTGTGTGTGTCCATGCCCCTGTGTGTGTGTGTGTGGATCCATGCCTCTGTGTGTGTGTGTGTGTCCATGCCCCTGTGTGTGTGTGTGTGTGTGTGTGTGTGTGTGTGTGTGTGTGTGTGTGTGTGTGTGTGTGTCCATGCCCCTGTGTGTGTGTGTGTGTGTGTGTGTGTGTGTGTGTGTGTGTGTGTGTGTGTGTGTGTGTGTGTGTGTGTGTGTGTGTGTGTGTGTGTGTGTGTGTGTGTGTGTGTGTGTGTGTGTGTGTGTGTGTGTGTGTGTGTGTGTGTGTGTGTGTGTGTGTGTGTGTGTGTGTGTGTGTGTGTGCATAATTCATATATTATGTACTACTTTCTAAATTAGGTTAGTGCATATTTAATCATTTATGTACTCTCTTCTTCTACAACCCATAATTAATAATTTATAGAATTTTGAAAATCCTAATTTCCTTTCTGATCCATCTGAAAGTTTGAGTGATTTGAAGCTCCGTGTGTTTGAAGTTCGGACTGACTATCTAGAAGATGTTGGTTCATTTGATGTTGATGATGCTTATTTTAAATGATCAGGGACTGGGAGAGGTGGGAGAGGGTCATTGAAAAGTGTGTGTGTGTGTGTGTGTGTGTGTGTGTGTGTGTGTGTGTGTGTGTGTGTGTGTGTGTGTGTGTGTGTGTGTGTGTGTGTGTGTGTGTGTGTGTGTGTACTAATTTCAGATACAGTGACATTGAGCTGGGTTGATGATTGACAGGTAACTCTGTCCTCTGTGTACACACCGGTCGGCATGACGATGAACAAATACAGCTAAAGACCTGGGTACAGTAAACACTGATCTGGGAAGGTTCTAATTCAACTCTATCAGTCAAGGACAAGGTGAAGGTTATCTATCAGATGACTTGTTGTTGACACTTCTTATACTTTCAGATCTACACAGGTACATAGGGGCTAGGGGATGAGGTTAGGAGATAGGGGCTAGGGGATGAGGTTAGGAGATAGGGGCTAGGGGATGAGGTTAGGAGATAGGGGTTAAGGTTAGGAGATAGGGGCTAGGGGATGAGGTTAGGAGATAGGGGCTAGGGGATGAGGTTAGGAGATAGGGGCTAGGGGATGAGGTTAGGAGATAGGGGCTAGGGGATGAGGTTAGGAGATAGGGGCTAGGGATGAGGTTAGGAGATAGGGGCTAGGGGATGAGGTTAGGAGATAGGGGCTAGGGATGAGGTTAGGAGATAGGGGCTAGGGGATGAGGTTAGGAGATAGGGGCTAGGGGATGAGGTTAGGAGATAGGGGCTAGGGGATGAGGTTAGGAGATAGGATAGGATAAGGTTAGGAGATAGGGGATGAGGTTAGGAGATAGGGATAAGGTTAGGAGATAGGGGATGAGGTTAGGAGATAGGGGCTAGGGGATGCGGTTAGGAGATAGGGGCTAGGGGACGAGGTTAGGAGATAGGGGCTAGGGGATGAGGTTAGAGATATGGGCTAGGGGATAAGGGTAGGAGATATGGGCTTGGATAAGGTTAGGAGATAGGGGCTAGGGGATAAGGTTAGGAGATAGGGGCTATGGGATGAGGTTAGGAGATATGGGCTAGGGGATGAGGTTAGGAGATAGGGGCTAGGGGATGAGGTTAGGAGATAGGGGATAAGGTTAGGAGATAGGGGCTAGGGGATAAGGTTAGGAGATAGGGGCTAGGGGATAAGGTTAGGAGATATGGGCTAGGGGATGAGGTTAGGAGATAGGGGCTAGGGGATGAGGTTAGGAGATAGGGGATAAGGTTAGGAGATAGGGGCTAGGGGATAAGGTTAGGAGATAGGGGCTAGGGGTCCTTCTGTAGCTCAGTTGGTAGAGCATGGCGCTTGTAACGCCAGGGTAATGGGTTCGATTCCCGGGATCACCCATACGTAGAATGTATGCACACATGACTGTAAGTCGCTTTGGATAAAAGCGTCTGCTAAATGGCATATATTATTATATTATAAGGTTAGGAGATATGGGTTAGGAGATATGGGCTAGGAGATATGGGCTAGGGGATAAGGTTAGGAGATAGGAGATAGGGGCTAGGGGATAAGGGGTGGCAGGGTAGCCTAGTGGTTAGAGCATTGGACTAGTAACCGAAAGGTTGCAAGTTCGAATCCCCGAGCTGACAAGGTACAAATCTGTCATTCTGCCCCTGAACAGGCAGTTAACTCACTGTTCTTAACTGACTTGCCTGGTTAAATAAAGGTTTAAAAAAAAAAAAAAGGTTAGGAGATAGGGGTTTGATTTGGGATTCAAATCAAATCAAAGTTAATTTGTCATGTGCGCTGAATACAACAGGTAGACCTTACAGTGAAATGCTTACTTACAGGCTCTAACCAACAGTGCAAAATTAGGTGAACATTAGGTAGATAAAGAAATAAAACAACAGTAAAAAGACAGGCTATATACAGTAGAGAGACTACATACAGTAGAGAGGCTATATACAGTAGCGAGTCTATATACAGTAGCGAGTCTATATACAGTAGCGAGGCTATAAAAGTAGCGAGGCTATAAAAGTAGCGAGGCTATAAAAGTAGCGAGGCTGATTGAGGTAGTATGTACATGTAGATATGGTTCTATGTATATATGATGAACAGAGAGTTGCAGTAGCGTGAAAGAGGGGTTGGCGGGTGGTGGGACGCAATGCAGACAGCCCGGTTAGCCAATGTGCGGGAGCACTGGTTGGTCGGGCAAATTGAGGTAGTATGTACATGAATGCAAAGTTAAAGTGTCTCTGCATATATGAAAAACAGAGAATAATACTTTAACCATTTTCTCTAACTAAAAATATTATTAGATTTGTTCAGCTGCAGTTTTGTAAATATTCGCTAGGTGACACTAAATCCCCATTAATGTCCCCACCCCCTCCTCATCTTGTCTGCGTTCCACGCAAGCGCACAATGACGTCGTTTATGCTGAGAAGGATTCGAAATCGATTGTCGAAAAAAACTCAAGTCGATCAACAAAATGTCGGATAAACAAAATGCTCAAAAAAGGTATTACGACTCCAACTTGAATTCGTTTTTAGTTCAGTATTGTGTATCAAATAACACATTATTACTGTTTCATGATAGTTTGAATGTGTTAAACAAAGTGAATATGTTTTAGGAAACAGCTAGCTAACGTGACTAGCTGAGTTAGCTACTTTAGCTGTAGCAAGCAGCTAACTAACTAGCTAACTAACTTGTAGACATACAGATGATTCATAAATTATACACTTTTTGTATTGCTGATTATTACCAACACTTGGTTTTCTGTTTGTAGTGCTAAAATAGCAGCTGGCGCCGTGGTGTGCGTCGAAAGCGAGATCAGAGGGGATGTCACTATTGGTAAGAAGACGTCAAATGTAGCATTTAGCTTAGCTAGTCAGGTAACGTCCGCTAACTATTTATTTTACAATGAGCAACAACAACATTCGTTTGTCTGTAGTAGCTCTAGTCTCTATATAGCTTGACATTATTACACGGCTCAGGTTACTGAGTACATATCCACTTTGGAGCCGGCTAAAAATGGTTGATGTGGTAGGCTAGCGTTGCACATTTCACTGTTCATGTATGGTCTTTCCAGGTGCCAGAACCGTGGTCCATCCCAAAGCCCGCATCATTGCCGAGGCAGGACCCATAGTCATCGGAGAAGGCAACCTCATCGAGGAACAAGCTCTTATAATTAACAGGTGAACATAACAATAGTGAATCTTCTAGAAGTGGAAGGGTACAGTGGTGAGGTCTCTCCTGTGTTCTATTGCCGCCTCTCTTTCTCTCCCCCGTTACATCCATCCATTCTCCCTACACTTTATTCCTTCCGTGCTTTTATTCTGTCTTTTCCCCCACCTCTCTTTTGCACTTGTAACGGATGTGAGACGGCTAGCTTAGTTAGCGGTGCGCGCTAAATAGCGTTTTTTTTGTGTAACGATGCTTCGAGGGTGACTGTTGTTGATGTGTGCAGAGGGTCCCTGGTTCGCGCCCTGGTATGGGCGAGGGGACGGTCTAAAGTTATACTGTTACACAGTCGCCCACCTCTTTTTCCTCTGTCATGTTATGGTCTCCTTTTCCTGTCATGTTATGGTCTCTTTTTCCTCTGTCATGTTATGGTCTCTTTTTCCTCTGTCATGTTATGGTCTCCTTTTCCTGTCATGTTATGGTCTCCTTTTCCTCTGTCATGTTATGGTCTCCTTTTCCTCTGTCATGTTATGGTCTCCTTTTCCTCTGTCATGTTATGGTCTCTTTTTCCTGTCATGTTATGGTCTCCTTTTCCTCTGTCATGTTATGGTCTCCTTTTCCTCTGTCATGTTATGGTCTCTTTTTCCTGTCATGTTATGGTCTCCTTTTCCTCTGTCATGTTATGGTCTCTTTTTCCTCTGTCATGTTATGGTCTCCTTTTCCTCTATCATGTTATGGTCTCTTTTTCCTCTGTCATGTTGTGGTCTCCTTTTTCCTCTGTCATGTTATGGTCTCTTTTTCCTGTCATGTTATGGTCTCCTTTTCCTCTGTCATGTTATGGTCTCCTTTTCCTCTGTCATGTTATGGTCTCCTTTTCCTCTGTCATGTTATGGTCTCCTTTTCCTCTCATGTTATGGTCTCTTTTTCCTCTGTCATGTTATGGTCTCCTTTTCCTCTGTCATGTTATGGTCTCTTTTTCCTCTGTCATGTTGTGGTCTCCTTTTCCTCTGTCATGTTATGGTCTCTTTTTCCTCTGTCATGTTATGGTCTCCTTTTCCTCTGTCATGTTATGGTCTCTTTTTCCTCTGTCATGTTGTGGTCTCCTTTTCCTCTGTCATGTTATGGTCTCTTTTTCCTCTGTCATGTTATGGTCTCTTTTTCCTCTGTCATGTTATGGTCTCCTTTTCCTCTGTCATGTTGTGGTCTCCTTTTCCTCTGTCATGTTATGGTCTCTTTTTCCTCTGCCATGTTATGGTCTCTTTTTCCTCTGTCATGTTGTGGTCTCCTTTTCCTCTGTCATGTTATGGTCTCCTTTTTCTGTCATGTTGTGGTCTCCTTTTTCTGTCATGTTATGGTCTCCTTTTTAGGTCATGTTATGGTCTCCTTTTCCTCTGTCATGTTATGGTCTCCTTTTTCTGTCATGTTATGGTCTCCTTTTTATGTCATGTTATGGTCTCTTTTTCCTCTGTCATGTTATGGTCTCTTTTTCCTCTGTCATTTTGTGGTCTCCTTTTCCTCTGTCATGTTATGGTCTCCTTTTCCTCTGTCATTTTGTGGTCTCCTTTTCCTGTCATGTTGTGGTCTCCTTTTTCTGTCATGTTATGGTCTCCTTTTTTAGGTCATGTTATGGTCTCCTTTTCCTCTGTCATGTTATGGTCTCCTTTTCCTGTCATGTTGTGGTCTCCTTTTTCTGTCATGTTATGGTCTCCTTTTCCTCTGTCATGTTGTGGTCTCCTTTTTCTGTCATGTTATGGTCTCCTTTTCTGTCATGTTATGGTCTCTTTTTCCTCTGTCATGTTATGGTCTCCTTTTCCTCTGTCATGTTATGGTCTCCTTTTCCTGTCATGTTGTGGTCTCCTTTTTCTGTCATGTTATGGTCTCCTTTTTAGGTCATGTTATGGTCTCCTTTTCCTCTGTCATGTTATGGTCTCCTTTTCCTGTCATGTTGTGGTCTCCTTTTTCTGTCATGTTATGGTCTCCTTTTTAGGTCATGTTATGGTCTCCTTTTCCTCTGTCATGTTATGGTCTCCTTTTCCTGTCATGTTGTGGTCTCCTTTTTCTGTCATGTTATGGTCTCCTTTTTCTGTCATGTTATGGTCTCCTTTTCCTCTGTCATGTTATGGTCTCCTTTTCCTCTGTCATGTTATGGTCTCCTTTTTCTGTCATGTTATGGTCTCCTTTTTATGTCATGTTATGGTCTCTTTTTCCTCTGTCATTTTATGGTCTCCTTTTCCTCTGTCATGTTATGGTCTCCTTTTCCTCTGTCATTTTGTGGTCTCCTTTTCCTCTGCAATGTTATGGTCTGATTTGAAGCTGGTTGTCTGATATGAAGCTGGTTGTCTGATATGAAGCTGGTTGTCTGATATGAAGCTGGTTGTCTGATATGAAGCTGGTTGTCTGATATGAAGCTGGCTGTCTGATATGAAGCTGGCTGTCTGATATGAAGCTGGTTGTCTGATATGAAGCTGGCTGTCTGATATGAAGCTGGTTGTCTGATATGAAGCTGGTTGTCTGATATGAAGCTGGTTGTCTGATATGAAGCTGGTTGTCTGATATGAAGCTGGCTGTCTGTCTTTGATCAGTTATCCAGAGAACATAGCACCTGACTCTGAGGGAGTGGAGCCAAAGACGATGACCATCGGCATCAACAACGTGTTTGAAGTTGGGTGTAGTATCCTTTATATTGAAGTGGTACACTGACCTATAGGGTACACTGACCTGTAGGGTACACTGACCTATAGGGTACACTGACCTGTAGGGTACACTGACCTATAGGGTACACTGACCTGTAGGGTACACTGACCTGTAGGGTACACTGACCTGTAGGGTACAGCCACTGACCTGTAGGGTACAGCCACTGACCTGTAGGGTACACTGACCTGTAGGGTACACTGACCTGTAGGGTACACTGCCCTGTGGGGTACAGCCACTGACCTGTAGGGTACACTGACCTGTAGGGTACACTGACCTATAGGGTACAGCCACTGACCTGTAGGGTACAGCCACTGACCTGTAGGGTATAGCCACTGACCTGTAGGGTATAGCCACTGACCTGTAGGGTATAGCCACTGTCCTGTAGGGTATAGCCACTGTCCTGTAGGGTACACTGACCTACAGGGTACAGCCACTGACCTACAGGGTACACTGACCTGTAAGGTACAGCCACTGACCTATAGGGTACAGCCACTGACCTATAGGGTACAGCCACTGACCTACAGGGTACACTGACCTGTAAGGTACAGCCACTGACCTATAGGATACACTGACCTGTAAGGTACAGCCACTGACCTATAGGGTACACTGACTGACCTGTAGGGTACAGCCACTGACCTGTAGGGTACAGCCACTGACCTGTAGGGTACACTGACCTATAGGGTACAGCCACTGACCTATAGGGTACACTGACCTGTAAGGTACAGCCACTGACCTATAGGATACACTGACCTGTAAGGTACAGCCACTGACCTATAGGGTACACTGACTGACCTGTAGGGTACACTGACCTGTAGGGTACAGCCACTGACCTGTAGGGTACAGCCACTGACCTGTAGGGTACACTGACCTATAGGGTACAGCCACTGACCTATAGGGTACAGCCACTGACCTACAGGGTACACTGACCTGTAAGGTACAGCCACTGACCTATAGGGTACACTGACTGACCTGTAGGGTACACTGACCTGTAGGGTACACTGACCTCTAGGGTACAGCCACTGACCTACAGGGTACACTGACCTATAGGGTACACTGACCTATAGGGTACACTGACCTGTAAGGTACAGCCACTGACCTACAGGGTACACTGACCTGTAAGGTACAGCCACTGACCTACAGGGTACACTGACCTATAGGGTACAGCCACTGACCTACAGGGTACACTGACCTGTAAGGTACAGCCACTGACCTACAGGGTACACTGACCTGTAAGGTACAGCCACTGACCTACAGGGTACACTGACCTGTAGGGTACAGCCACTGACCTGTAGGGTACACTGACCTATAGGGTACACTGACCTATAGGGTACACTGACCTATAGGGTACAGCCACTGACCTATAGGGAACAGCTATTTGGACATTTGACCTCTGTCTGTTTGACCTCTGTCTGTTTGACCTCTGTCTAATATCACATATCTGTATATTGCTGCTCTGAAAGTCCTTTTGTTGGTAAAGTATGAAATTCTCCTTAACCAATGATACTTGCAGTGTCTCAAGCTTTGAAAATTGGGGACAACAATGTCATAGAATCCAAAGGTAAGAAAGGTTCAAATGCCACAAATTCAGTAATGACGGTCTTCGTCCCAATGATCTGAATGACTGAGTGTGTCTGTGTTGATTGGTTATTAAATCACTATGGAGAGAACCCTTCTATCATCTAAACTGTTGATTGGTTATTAAATCACTATGGAGAGAACCCTTCTAACATCTAAACTGTTGATTGGTTATTAAATCACTATGGAGAGAACCCTTCTAACATCTAAACTGTTGATTGGTTATTAAATCACTATGGAGAGAACCCTTCCATCTAAACTGTTGATTGGTTATTAAATCACTTTAGAGAGAACCCTTCTATCATCTAAACTGTTGAGAACCCTTCTATCATCTAAACTGTTGAGAACCCTTCTATCATCTAAACTGTTGAGAACCCTATGGAGAGAACCCTTCTATCATCTAAACTGTTGATTGGTTATTAAATCACTATGGAGAGAACCCTTCTATCATCTAAACTGTTGATTGGTTATTAAATCACTATGGAGAGAACCCTTCTATCATCTAAACTGTTGATTGGTTATTAAATCACTATGTAGAGAACCCTTCTATCATCTAAACTGTTGATTGGTTATTAAATCACTATGTAGAGAACCCTTCCATCATCTAAACTGTTGATTGGTTATTAAATCACTATGGAGAGAACCCTTCTATCATCTAAACTGTTGATTGGTTATTAAATCACTATGTAGAGAACCCTTCTATCATCTAAACTGTTGATTGGTTATTAAATCACTATGGAGAGAACCCTTCTATCATCTAAACTGTTGATTGGTTATTAAATCACTATGTAGAGAACCCTTCTATCTAAACTGTTGATTGGTTATTAAATCACTATGGAGAGAACCCTTCTATCATCTAAACTGTTGATTGGTTATTAAATCACTATGGAGAGAACCCTTCCATCATCTAAACTGTTGATTGGTTATTAAATCACTATGTAGAGAACCCTTCTATCATCTAAACTGTTGATTGGTTATTAAATCACTATGTAGAGAACCCTTCTATCATCTAAACTGTTGATTGGTTATTAAATCACTATGGAGAGAACCCTTCCATCATCTAAACTGTTGATTGGTTATTAAATCACTATGGAGAGAACCCTTCTATCATCTAAACTGTTGATTGGTTATTAAATCACTATGTAGAGAACCCTTCTATCATCTAAACTGTTGATTGGTTATTAAATCACTATGGAGAGAACCCTTCTATCTAAACTGTTGATTGGTTATTAAATCACTATGGAGAGAACCCTTCTATCATCTAAACTGTTGATTGGTTATTAAATCACTATGGAGAGAACCCTTCTATCATCTAAACTGTTGATTGGTTATTAAATCACTATGGAGAGAACCCTTCTATCATCTAAACTGTTGATTGGTTATTAAATCACTATGGAGAGAACCCTTCATCATCTAAACTGTTGATTGGTTATTAAATCACTATGGAGAGAACCCTTCTATCATCTAAACTGTTGATTGGTTATTAAATCACTATGGAGAGAACCCTTCTATCATCTAAACTGTTGATTGGTTATTAAATCACTATGGAGAGAACCCTTCTATCATCTAAACTGTTGATTGGTTATTAAATCACTATGGAGAGAACCCTTCCATCTAAACTGTTGATTGGTTATTAAATCACTATGGAGAGAACCCTTCTATCATCTAAACTGTTGATTGGTTATTAAATCACTACGGAGAGAACCCTTCTATCATCTAAACTGTTGATTGGTTATTAAATCACTATGGAGAGAACCCTTCTATCATCTAAACTGTTGATTGGTTATTAAATCACTATGGAGAGAACCCTTCTTTCATCTAAACTGTTGATTGGTTATTAAATCACTATGGAGAGAACCCTTCCATCTAAACTGTTGATTGGTTATTAAATCACTATGGAGAGAACCCTTCCATCTAAACTGTTGATTGGTTATTAAATCACTATGGAGAGAACCCTTCTATCATCTAAACTGTTGATTTGTTATTAAATCACTATGGAGAGAACCCTTCTATCATCTAAACTGTTGATTTGTTATTAAATCACTATGGAGAGAACCCTTCTATCATCTAAACTGTTGATTGGTTATTAAATCACTATGGAGAGAACCCTTCTATCATCTAAACTGTTGATTGGTTATTAAATCACTATGGAGAGAACCCTTCTATCATCTAAACTGTTGATTGGTTATTAAATCACTATGGAGAGAACCCTTCTATCATCTAAACTGTTGATTGGTTATTAAATCACTATGGAGAGAACCCTTCTTTCATCTAAACTGTTGATTGGTTATTAAATCACTATGGAGAGAACCCTTCTATCATCTAAACTGTTGATTGGTTATTAAATCACTATGGAGAGAACCCTTCTATCATCTAAACTGTTGATTGGTTATTAAATCACTATGGAGAGAACCCTTCTTTCATCTAAACTGTTGATTGGTTATTAAATCACTATGGAGAGAACCCTTCCATCTAAACTGTTGATTGGTTATTAAATCACTATGGAGAGAACCCTTCTTTCATCTAAACTGTTGATTGGTTATTAAATCACTATGGAGAGAACCCTTCCATCTAAACTGTTGATTGGTTATTAAATCACTATGGAGAGAACCCTTCCATCTAAACTGTTGATTGGTTATTAAATCACTATGGAGAGAACCCTTCCATCTAAACTGTTGATTGGTTATTAAATCACTATGGAGAGAACCCTTCTATCATCTAAACTGTTGATTGGTTATTAAATCACAATGGAGAGAACCCTTCCATCATCTAAACTGTTGATTGGTTATTAAATCACAATGGAGAGAACCCTTCCATCTAAACTGTTGATTGGTTATTAAATCACTATGGAGAGAACCCTTCCATCTAAACTGTTGATTGGTTATTAAATCACTATGGAGAGAACCCTTCTATCATCTAAACTGTTGATTGGTTATTAAATCACTATGGAGAGAACCCTTCTTTCATCTAAACTGTTGATTGGTTATTAAATCACAATGGAGAGAACCCTTCTATCTAAACTGTTGATTGGTTATTAAATCACTATGGAGAGAACCCTTCCATCTAAACTGTTGATTGGTTATTAAATCACTATGGAGAGAACCCTTCCATCTAAACTGTTGATTGGTTATTAAATCACTATGGAGAGAACCCTTCTATCATCTAAACTGTTGACTGGTTATTAAATCACTACGGAGAGAACCCTTCTTTCATCTAAACTGTTGATTGGTTATTAAATCACTATGGAGAGAACCCTTCTTTCATCTAAACTGTTGATTGGTTATTAAATCACTATGGAGAGAACCCTTCTATCATCTAAACTGTTGATTGGTTATTAAATCACTATGGAGAGAACCCTTCTATCATCTAAACTGTTGATTGGTTATTAAATCACTATGGAGAGAACCCTTCCATCTAAACTGTTGATTGGTTATTAAATCACTACGGAGAGAACCCTTCTTTCATCTAAACTGTTGATTGGTTATTAAATCACTATGGAGAGAACCCTTCTTTCATCTAAACTGTTGATTGGTTATTAAATCACTATGGAGAGAACCCTTCCATCTAAACTGTTGATTGGTTATTAAATCACTATGGAGAGAACCCTTCTTCATCTAAACTGTTGATTGGTTATTAAATCACTATGGAGAGAACCCTTCCATCTAAACTGTTGATTGGTTATTAAATCACTATGTAGAGAACCCTTCATCATCTAAACTGTTGATTGGTTATTAAATCACTATGGAGAGAACCCTTCTATCATCTAAACTGTTGATTGGTTATTAAATCACTATGTAGAGAACCCTTCTATCATCTAAACTGTTGATTGGTTATTAAATCACTATGGAGAGAACCCTTCTATCATCTAAACTGTTGATTGGTTATTAAATCACTATGTAGAGAACCCTTCTATCATCTAAACTGTTGATTGGTTATTAAATCACTATGGAGAGAACCCTTCTATCATCTAAACTGTTGATTGGTTATTAAATCACTATGGAGAGAACCCTTCTATCATCTAAACTGTTGATTGGTTATTAAATCACTATGTAGAGAACCCTTCTATCATCTAAACTGTTGATTGGTTATTAAATCACTATGGAGAGAACCCTTCTATCATCTAAACTGTTGATTGGTTATTAAATCACTATGGAGAGAACCCTTCCATCTAAACTGTTGATTGGTTATTAAATCACTATGGAGAGAACCCTTCTATCATCTAAACTGTTGATTGGTTATTAAATCACTATGGAGTGAACCCTTCTATCATCTAAACTGTTGATTGGTTATTAAATCACTATGGAGAGAACCCTTCTATCATCTAAACTGTTGACTGGTTATTAAATCACTATGGAGAGAACCCTTCTATCATCTAAACTGTTGATTGGTTATTAAATCACTATGGAGAGAACCCTTCCATCTAAACTGGTGATTGGTTATTAAATCACTATGGAGAGAACCCTTCTATCATCTAAACTGTTGATTGGTTATTAAATCACTATGTAGAGAACCCTTCCATCTAAACTGTTGATTGGTTATTAAATCACTATGCAGAGAACCCTTCTATCATCTAAACTGTTGATTGGTTATTAAATCACTATGGAGAGAACCCTTCTATCATCTAAACTGTTGATTGGTTATTAAATCACTATGGAGAGAACCCTTCTATCATCTAAACTGTTGATTGGTTATTAAATCACTATGGAGAGAACCCTTCTATCATCTAAACTGTTGATTGGTTATTAAATCACTATGGAGAGAACCCTTCTAACATCTAAACTGTTGATTGGTTATTAAATCACTATGGAGAGAACCCTTCTATCATCTAAACTGTTGATTGGTTATTAAATCACTATGGAGAGAACCCTTCCATCTAAACTGTTGATTGGTTATTAAATCACTATGGAGAGAACCCTTCTATCATCTAAACTGTTGATTGGTTATTAAATCACTATGGAGAGAACCCTTCCATCTAAACTGTTGATTGGTTATTAAATCACTATGGAGAGAACCCTTCTATCATCTAAACTGTTGATTGGTTATTAAATCACTATGGAGAGAACCCTTCTATCATCTAAACTGTTGATTGGTTATTAAATCACTATGGAGAGAACCCTTCCATCTAAACTGTTGATTGGTTATTAAATCACTATGGAGAGAACCCTTCTATCATCTAAACTGTTGATTGGTTATTAAATCACTATGTAGAGAACCCTTCTATCATCTAAACTGTTGATTGGTTATTAAATCACTATGTAGAGAACCCTTCTATCATCTAAACTGTTGATTGGTTATTAAATCACTATGTAGAGAACCCTTCTATCATCTAAACTGTTGATTGGTTATTAAATCACTATGGAGAGAACCCTTCTATCATCTAAACTGTTGATTGGTTATTAAATCACTATGGAGAGAACCCTTCCATCTAAACTGTTGATTGGTTATTAAATCACTATGGAGAGAACCCTTCTATCATCTAAACTGTTGATTGGTTATTAAATCACTATGGAGAGAACCCTTCTATCATCTAAACTGTTGATTGGTTATTAAATCACTATGGAGAGAACCCTTCTATCATCTAAACTGTTGATTGGTTATTAAATCACTATGGAGAGAACCCTTCTATCATCTAAACTGTTGATTGGTTATTAAATCACTATGGAGAGAACCCTTCTATCATCTAAACTGTTGATTGGTTATTAAATCACTATGGAGAGAACCCTTCTATCATCTAAACTGTTGATTGGTTATTAAATCACTATGGAGAGAACCCTTCTATCATCTAAACTGTTGATTGGTTATTAAATCACTATGGAGAGAACCCTTCTATCATCTAAACTGTTGATTGGTTATTAAATCACTATGGAGAGAACCCTTCTATCATCTAAACTGTTGATTGGTTATTAAATCACTATGGAGAGAACCCTTCCATCATCTAAACTGTGTCCCCCCTCCCCTCCAGCTGACTTGGGCAGGAACATGATTCTAACTTCTGGTTGTATCATCGGCGCCTGTTGCCAGGTCAACACCTGTGAGGTCATACCTGAAAACACTGTCATCTTTGGCTCGGGGTGTCAGAGACGTGTGCAGACAGAGCGACCACAGGTACACGCGCACACACACACACGCACACACACACACACTGAGATTAGTGATCCAGGGGTCTGTGTGTATAAGCTTTGTCTTTCTGCACTTGTTTTTAACCTAAGAACCAGTCCATCCACTGTTTCCCTGTTAGCAGTGAAGAACAACATGTCTGTGTGTGTTTGTGTTCTGCAGCCTCAGACTCTTCAGCTCGACTTCCTGATGAAGATCCTCCCCAACTACCACCACATGAAGAAGACTGTCAAAACCACCTCCGCTGTCACGCCGGCCACAAACTAAACCCCACCAGCTCCCGGGCCAAAAAAATGTACCTCTCTGGCAGACAGCGAACGAAGGAATCTCTTACCACTCAATATGTACTGCCACTACTTTAACAAGAATCTAAAGAATGTCACTGAACTGTTGTCCTTGTCTCAGCACACCGAGGTCCAGTTTCCCAGACCCAGCTGGATTTAAACAGTTTAGTCCATGATGAGGCGTGACCTGTGACTGGGAAACTGCCCCTTCGTAGTGGAAGTGCTATATGTTTCGTGTCTGACTGTTTACCACCAAATGCTTTATATCCAATTGTAATTAAAAAATGACTTATTTAAAAGTTTACAAGTTTTAGTTTGCTGTTTGGAGGACAGTGTTGCTGTACTCTGACTAGAAGTACTCAATCATCTCCCCGTTCTCCCAAATATACCCTCTTTTTCTCTTTTTAACGGCACCCCCAAGATCTGAACCTGTGACCTTTTACGTTTGAGTCATTTAGCAGACGCTCTTATCCAGAGAGACTGACAGTTAAGTGCATTCATCTTAAGATATCCAGGTGGGACGACCACATATCTCAGGCATAGAAAATAAATCTAAAGAATGTCCTCCACGTAGTCAGTATGTGACATGAGGTTGAAAACCAGGCGGGCTGCTGTGTTCTGGATCAGTTCCAGGGGTTTGGTGACACAAGCAGGGAGCCAACAGAGAGTTGCAGTGGTCCAGACGGGAGATGACAACTGCCTGGATTAGGACCTGCGCCACTTCCTGTGTGAGGTAGAGTCGTACTCCACGGATGTTGTAGAGAGCATGAACCTGCAGGAGCGGGTCACTGCTTTGATGTTTACAGAGAACGACAGGGTGTTGCACAGGGTCACGTCGACACAGTGGAGTTGTCGTCTGTGATGGAGAGGTCTTGGAGCGGGCAGGCGTTCCCCAGGAGGAAGAGCAGCTCTGTCTTGTCTAGGTTGAGCTTGAGGTGGTGGGCTGACATCAAAGCTGAGATGTCTGCCAGGCACATGTGTCACCATCTGGGTGTCAGAAGGGGGAGCAGAAAAGCAGTTGAGTGTCATTTATCTCAGTGCTGAGTCCCCTCCGCTAGCAGGGGCTGAGCCACCATCCTTGTTTTTGCACATATTTAAAGCTGTTCAGAGTTTGTAGATTAGTTATGTTGGGTAGAGTTGGGAAACTAGTCGCAACCGGGATTAGAACTGGCGACCTCAGCAGGTTGCAACCCGCGTTTAATCCCCCCATCCACCTGCAACCCTAAAAAGTTTATTCTATTTGTCTCACTGATCTGTCATTAAGCCTCGCCCACTGAGCTTTCATCCAACCAGTCTTCATTTGTCTTTCCCGCGGTTCCTCACATCCTCTCTCTTTCTCCGAATCAGATACGACCTTTTAAAATGTCAGCGAGCAACAACCATCAGATTGAATCCAGGCCTCTGTGTCATCAAGAAGACACAGTACAGCCAACCAGGAAGTGGAGAGATACAGTACAGCCAACCAGGAAGTGGAGAGATACAGTACAGTGTGCCAACCAGGACTTTAGACACAGTACAGAGGAAGTGGAGGCCTCAGGAGAAAGGTCCGAGACCAGGGTAACCATGCCAGGAAGTGAAGAACGTACAGCCAGACCAGAGGTCACCAACCAACCAGGAAGTGGAGAGATACAGTACAGCCAACCAGGAAGTGGAGAGATACAGTACAGCCAACCAGGAAGTGGAGAGATACAGTACAGTGTGTTTTCTAGGACTTTATTGTGCGTCAGAGGAAAGGCCTCAGGAGAAAGGTACTGTGGGTAACATGCTCAGTAATGAAGAACGCTCTGAGACCAGAGGTCACCAACCAACCAGGAAGTGTGGAGATACAGGGTGTCTCGGGCTTTTGTTCTAGCCTTGCACTATAACACAACCGATTCACCCAATCAATCAAAGTCTTGATGAACAGTTTGAGTATATACTGAAGGGACAGTTTATTAGCTGAAGGGCTTCTATGGGAGTGGGGTGTTTGTCTAGCCTGATTTCAGCTCTGCTATGACTCGTTGTCATGCCGTTTGGAATGACAGCACAAAGACCCTGGGACCAGGTTAGTGTTTGTCTGAGTAAACCTGGTAGATTCTACGAGTCGTTTAGCTAAATCAGAAGTGTTTGTGCAGGTCTGGAGCAAAACCCTGCACAACCTGTATTTCTCCAGGTTGCCATTGGTGACCACTGTTGGAAATGAATATAAGGAACAACTACAGCAGACAATACGACTGGTATTATTTAAAAAAAAAAAAACACACACACACATCCTCTCTCCACTATCATACACATCCTCTCTCCACTATCACACACACAGTGTCCATCGTGTGTCAGACATTTACACATATAGCCCCTTCTACAGTTGCACATATCCAGTAACTTTCCCAGAATCCCCTATGTTTCCCAGACATCCCCTTTGAAGTGTTACCAGATTCCAGGGAATTTGTCATTACAGGAATATTCCAACTGGGATTTCTGGAAAACCTGGGATTTTGGGAAAATTTAACAGGACATTTTTGCTACCCTAAAGCCGTCCACCATTTTGTATTACTGCTTAGAACCAAATTGGTACAGTATTATCAAAAAGGACAGCGAGCGCCTCTTTAGGTTGGTGTGTTTGGCAAGGACTTCACTTCAGTCAATCAGTCAGCCATCTTGTGTCTCAACGTTCCAAAATGGCTTCCTTTCCTCATCTTCTCTCCTTTATCGTCGGGGAGAAAAGGAAGCAAGTTCCCACGTTTGAGACAGGGCCATAGTCTCCTCTCATCTTCATTGTAGTTTTGGTGAGACAAATAAAAAAAAAAGTTTATTTCCGCCCAAAAACAACAACTCCCAGGTCACCCCTCTCTCACTGGGCCAGGGAAGAGGGAGGGGTATAACCAGGAAGTGACATCACTTCTTAGCAGGTACGCCCTCTGAGTAGTCCTCCAGTACTCCGGCCAGATGGTCGTTGTGAGTCTTGAAGCGTCTCTTCTTCTGTCCACCTGGCTTCTTCCTCTTGATTGGTAACTGTAGCAACACAACCAAAACAGCCAATCACAGACCGGTTAATTGTAGAAACAACCAATCACAGATACATTATGAGAAACATGGATGGAGAGAAAGATAGAGAGTGATAAGAGCTAGGAGATGTGGACATAAATCCGTACCACCATTAATTGACTTAATGATCACAATGTCGATAAGTAGAACACGTTTATAACATGAATGTGCCCCAGAGTTACTCTTTTAAATGACCCTTCCACCTACTACTTCTACTTTGAATGTTGTAGCGATCAACTGTCTTGTTAACAAACAGCCCATATAATTCCAGTAATTCCAGTCCTTCGGGGGGGTCTTGATTTGCGCCCCCCCCCCCCCCAGTCCCTAGCAGAACTGATTGGTCGCCCCCCCATTCCCTAGCAGAACTGATTGGTCGCCCCCCCCCAGTCCCTCGCAGAACTGATTGGTCACCCCCCATTCCCTAGCAGAACTGATTGGTCACCCCCCCATTCCCTAGCAGAACTGATTGGTCGCCCCCCTCGCAGAACTCAGCTGATTTAAACTAACTGCATTCTAAACTGAAGATCATGATTAGTTGATTACTGGAGTCAGGTGTGTTAGCTGGGACAAAAGTGTAACACCAATCAGGCCCCGAGGACTGGAATTACCCGGCCTGTGAGACAGAAATACAGACAGAAAGAGAAAAGATGTGGAGAGGTGAGAGATGTGGAGAGTAGAGAGATATGTGGAGAGGTAGAGAGATGTGAGAGGTAGAGAGAGATGTGGAGAGGTAGAGAGATGTGGAGAGAGAGAGGAGAGAGAGAGATCTGGAGAGGTAGAGAGGGAGAGAGATCTGGAGAGGTAGAGAGGGAGAGAGATCCGGAGAGGTAGAGAGATCCGGAGAGGTAGAGAGATCCGGAGAGGTAGAGAGATCCGGAGAGGTAGAGAGATCCGGAGAGGTAGAGAGATCCGGAGAGGTAGAGAGATCCGGAGAGGTAGAGAGATCCGGAGAGGTAGAGAGATCTGAAGAGGTAGAGAAAGAGGTAGGGACAGAGAGAGAAACTCACAACTTTCTTGGGTCCAGTCTCCTGCATGGAGGAGATGCCCTGTCTCTTGAGATAGTCCTCTATCTTCTCTTCATCCATAGAGTCCACTGGGATACTCCTCCACAGCTTGGTGAACTCTGGGACGATAGACCAGGAAACACAGACAGGATACCATTAGCTCAGGTAGGACAATAGCAGTAGTAGTTTATTACATTTCTACAAGTAGGTCGTACTTGGCAGATAAAAGCTGACTTGCGGTACACAATACATACAAGTAAACAAATCAATACATACAAGTAAACAAATCAATACATACAAGTAAACAAATCAAAACATACAAGTAAACAAATCAATACATACAAGTAAACAAATCAATACATACAAGTAAACAAATCAATACATACAAGTAAACAAATCAATACATACAAGTAAACAAATCAATACATACAAGTAAACAAATCAATACATACAAGTAAACAAATCAAACATACAATAAACAAATCAATACATACAAGTAAACAAATCAAAACATTCAAGTAAACAAATCAATACATACAAGTAAACAAATCAAAACATACAAGTAAACAAATCAAAACATACAAGTAAACAAATCAAAACATACAAGTAAACAAACAAATCAAACTCAGTTAATATCCTGTATCGACTAACTGAAAGTTCTACACTTCTAAATGACGTCATAGTAAAAACAATAATTTAAAATCTGACCACTGGGTGGAGCCATTGGAGTCATTACGTGAAAGAGAAACCAGACCAGTGCAAAGGGAGAGAAACCAGACCAGTGCAAAGGGAGAGAAACCAGACCAGTGCAAAGGGAGAGAAACCAGACCAGTGCTCACACCTTCTACTGAGAACTAAGTGGCTTTATGCAGTTGTACTTTAGACATTACTTCTTTAGACTTATAAAACATTTTATATATATATATATATCTTTTTTTTTGTTAACCTTTGGCAATATTTACAGAATGTATTTAATGTCAATAAAGCTCCCTTAACTGAAATAAGAAAGAGAGACCTTATCAACGCTCTTATCTGAATCTACTGCAAACTGATAATTAAGGGAGAAATTGTACCAACACTTTTACATTCTGCATTGTATGACATGGGAGAAACCCTACCAATGCTCAGCTTTTCAACAGAGATTTAATGGGGAGAAACATGCTCTCATCTTCAACCACTGCAAACTAAATTAAGGGAGAGACCATACCAACACTCTAGTTCTAATTAACATTATATTCTCACCTTCTACAGAGAACTAAGCAAAAGACACCATACCAATGCTCCCACTCATCTACCACGGAGGGCCCCAAAAAAGTAATTAAGGTAGAGAAACTCCACCAACGCTCTCACCTTCGTCCACTGTAAACTGGCAGTGTTTATCATTATAGAACAGAATCTTCTTCTTGTCTGGTCTGGTCACAAAGATGATCTGGTCTCCCAAAACCTGGGGAGGAACAGAGGCCGTTAATATGCCTGACTCATTAATTACACACACACACACACACACACACACACACACACACACACACACACACACACACACCTTCAGTGCCTTGGCAGAGTTAGGTAGCCCCTCCTCCACATCATCTAGCAGTAATCCTCCCAGTCCCAGCTGGTCATGTTTATCCAACAGTCTGAGCAGGGCTTTCTTGTCCTTCAGGTGATATTTGGGCTTGAAGGCATATTTCCCATCCCTCACCTCTATCTTAGGGTTACTGGCCAGCGCCTGGGGGACGGGACAGAGACTGAGTCAAACATTTATTGCAACTTTATTTACATGGGTCTCAAAACACTAGTCTGTTTGGCCCGAGGAAGAGAAGGGTGGGAAGGAGGTAAATAAAAGAGAGAGGGAGAGCAAGAAGAGAGAGAGGTGTTTTTTTAGAAACTATGTTTTATGATCAGAATAATGAGGGGAGGTGGTTTTAAAGATTTAACAATTGTTCCATATCATTAATCATTTCATTAATCTCTCTCTCTCTCTCTCTCTCTCTCTCTCTCTCTCTCTCTCTCTCTCTCTCTCTCTCTCTCTCTCTCTCTCTCTCTCTCTCTCTCTCTCTCTCTCTCTCTCTCTCTCTCTCTCTCTCTCTCTCTCTCTCTCTCTCTCTCTCTCTCTCTCTCTCTCTCTCTCTCTCTCTCTGGGAGGTGGGAACTCAAACGTTACTGTTCACATGCTTTTGAAATCGGACCAATTCTTCAACCAATAGGATTCCAGCTAGCTAAACGTTGCTAATAATAAAAGCTAGCTTGCTTAACCTTGATAATGTTGTCAAACGATCTACATTATTCACATTGATAAGTTTGCAATGGTCAAAAAACAGATTTGGCGTCATCTATTGAAAAGGTGAAAGGTCAAGCACCAACACACTCCGTTTCCCACTCGCACCTCCCGATAACTCTGATAACATGTGAACGCCCCAACACACACCATCTTATTGAAAAGGTGAAAGGTCAAGCACCAACACACACCTCAGTCATCAGCCATTGTTTCTGCTTCATGCCGATGTCCAGTAGTTTGGTCTCATCTAGAATCTCCTCCACAGTCAAGTGGTGAGTATCACCACGCTGGTGTCTGGTCTGGAGGACAGGAAGGAACATAGGAAGGAACAGAGGAAAGGAAGGGACATAGAGGAACAGGAAGGAACAGGAAGGAACACAGAGGAACAGGAAGGAACACAGAGGAACAGGAAGGAACACAGAGGGACATAGAGGAACAGGAAGGAACACAGAGGAAGGGCAACACAGAGGAACAGGAAGGGAAGGAACATAGAGGAACAGGAAGAGGAACAGGAAGAACACAGAGAACAGGAAGGAACAGGAGGAAGGGACAGGAAGGAACACAGAGGAACAGGAAGGAACACAGAGGAACAGGAAGGACAACAGGAAGAAGGGACACAGAGGAACAGGAAGGGACATAGAGGAACAGGAAACACAGAGGAACAGGAAGGAAGGACAGGAACAGAGGAACAGGAAGGGACACAGAAGGAAGGAACAGGAAGGGACACAGAGGAACAGGAAGGGACACAGAGGAACAGGAAGGGACACAGAGGAACAGGAAGGAATATAGAGGAACAGGAAGGGACACAGAGGAACAGGAAGGAACAGGAAGGGAACAGGAACAGAAGGAACAGGAAGGAAACAGAGGAACAGAAGGAACACAGAGGAACAGGAAGGAACACAGAGGAAAGGAAACAGGAAGGGAACAGAGGACACAGAGGAACAGGAAGGAACACAGAGGA
>NW_026277027.1:47500-93972 GCF_023373465.1 Oncorhynchus keta
ATTACTACAGTGAACCACCTCTCTGACAACATGTCATTACTACAGTGAACCACCTCTCTAGACAACATGTCATTACTACAGTGAACCACCTCTCTAGACAACATGTCATTACTACAGTGAACCACCTCTCTAGACAACATGTCATTACTACAGTGAACCACCTCTCTGACAACATGTCATTACTACAGTGAACCACCTCTCTGACAACATGTCATTACTACAGTGAACCACCTCTCTAGACAACATGTCATTACTACAGTGAACCACTCTCTCTAGTGACAACACATGTCATTACTACAGTGAACCACCTCTCTGACAACATGTCATTACTACAGTGAACCACCTCTCTAGACAACATGTCATTACTGTCATTACTACAGTGAACAGACAACATGTCATTACTACAGTGAACCACCTCTCTAGACAACACGTCATTACTACAGTGAACCACCTCTCTGACAACATGTCATTACTACAGTGAACCACCTCTCTGACAACATGTCATTACTACAGTGAACCACCTCTCTAGACAACATGTCATTACTACAGTGAACCACCTCTCTAGACAACATGTCATTACTACAGTGAACCACCTCTCTAGACAACATGTCATTACTACAGTGAACCACCTCTCTAGACAACATGTCATTACTACAGTGAACCACCTCTCTGACAACATGTCATTACTACAGTGTGAACCTACAGTGAACCACCTCTCTAGACAACATGTCATTACTACAGTGAACCACCTCTCTAGACAACATGTCATTACTACAGTGAACCACCTCTCTAGACAACATGTCATTACTACAGTGAACCACCTCTCTGACAACATGTCATTACTACAGTGAACCACTCTAGACAACATGTCATTACTACAGTGAACCACCTCTCTGACAACATGTCATTACTACAGTGACCAGTGAACCCTCTCTAGACAACATGTCATTACTACAGTGAACCACCTCTCTGACAACATGTCATTGAACCACTAGACAACACGTCATTACTACAGTGAACCACCTCTCTAGACAACATGTCATTACTACAGTGAACCACCTCTCTAGACAACATGTCATTACTACAGTGAACCACCTCTCTGACAACATGTCATTACTACAGTGAACCACCCTCTAGACAACATGTCATTACTACAGTGAACCACCTACAGTCTCTAGACAACATGTCATACAGTGAACCACTCTAGACAACATGTCATTACTACAGTGAACCACTCTGACAACATGTCATTAGACAGTGAACCACCTCTCTGACAACATGTCATTACTACAGTGAACCACCTCTCTGACAACATGTCATTACTACAGTGAACCACCTCTCTGACAACATGTCATTACTACAGTGAACCACCTCTCTGACAACATGTCATTACTACAGTGAACCACCTCTCTAGACAACATGTCATTACTACAGTGAACATTACTACAGTGAACCACCTCTCTGACAACATGTCATTACTACAGTGAACCACCTCTCTAGACAACATGTCATTACTACAGTGAACCACCTCTCTGACAACATGTCATTACTACAGTGAACCACCTCTCTAGACAACATGTCATTACTACAGAACCACCTCTCTGACACCATTACTACAGTGAACCACCTCTCTAGACAACATGTCATTACTACAGTGAACCACCTCTCTACAGACAACAGTGAACCACCTCTCTAGACAACATGTCATTACTACAGTGAACCACCTCTCTGACAACATGTCATTACTACAGTGAACCACCTCTCTGACAACATGTCATTACTACAGTGAACCACCTCATTACTACAGTGAACACTCTCTGACACGTCATTACTACAGTGAACCACCTCTCTGACAACATGTCATTACTACAGTGAACCACCTCTCTGACAACACGTCATTACTACAGTGAACCACCTCTCTGACAACATGTCATTACTACAGTGAACCACCTCTCTAGACAACATGTCATTACTACAGTGAACCACCTCTCTGACAACATGTCATTACTACAGTGAACCAGTGAACCATTACCTCTCTGACAACATGTCATTACTACAGTGAACCACCTCTCTGACAACATGTCATTACTACAGTGAACCACCTCTCTAGACAACATGTCATTACTACAGTGAACCACCTCTCTAGACAACATGTCATTACTACAGTGAACCACCTCTCTGACAACATGTCATTACTACAGTGAACCACCTCTCTGACAACATGTCATTACTACAGTGAACCACCTCTCTAGACAACATGTCATTACTACAGTGAACCACCTCTCTACAGTGACAACATGTCATTACTACAGTGAACCACCTCTCTGACAACATGTCATTACTACAGTGAACCACCTCTCTGACAACATGTCATTACTACAGTGAACCACCTCTCTGACAACATGTCATTACTACAGTGAACCACCTCTCTAGACAACATGTCATTACTACAGTGAACCACCTCTCTAGACAACATGTCATTACTACAGTGAACCACCTCTCTAGACAACATGTCATTACTACAGTGAACCACCTCTCTAGACAACATGTCATTACTACAGTGAACCACCTCTCTGACAACATGTCATTACTACAGTGAACCACCTCTCTAGACAACATGTCATTACTACAGTGAACCACCTCTCTAGACAACATGTCATTACTACAGTGAACCACCTCTCTAGACAACATGTCATTACTACAGTGAACCACCTCTCTAGACAACACGTCATTACTACAGTGAACCACCTCTCTGACAACATGTCATTACTACAGTGAACCACCTCTCTGACAACATGTCATTACTACAGTGAACCACCTCTCTAGACAACATGTCATTACTACAGTGAACCACCTCTCTAGACAACATGTCATTACTACAGTGAACCACCTCTCTAGACAACATGTCATTACTACAGTGGTGATTTGACAGTAGGATAACTAACATGTGTGGTCCTGTGTAGCTCAGTTGGACAAGAGCAGTGACTCTAGCAACACCAGGCTTGTGGGTTCCACCAGTCATTACGTACTCACTACTGTTAGTGACATGTACTACTACAGTGGGGATTTGACAGTCATTAGGATAACTAACACTCACTACCGTTAGTCACTACCATTTAGTCACTCTTGTCGAGAGTGACTATCTGCTAAATGACACAAACGTCATGGAAATGGCATCATCCACATATTTATTTTGTGTGTGTGTGTGTGTGTGTGTGTGTGTGACAACATGTCATTACTACAGTGCGTGCGTGCAGTGAACCACCTCTCTGCGTGAACCACCTCTCTGACGTGCGTGCGTCATTACTACAGTGAACCACCTCTCTGCATGTGTGTGTCCACCTTACCTTCATGTAGTTGACTATCTTAGCCAGGCAACCAAACTTGTAACCAGAGCTGCCTGTCAGGGCCTTCAGGTTGAAGTTACCATTACTGGTGTCTGGACAGAGAAAGAGAAACTGGTCAGGTATCCTAATTACCAGCTCAAATACAGACCAGGATCAGAATCTAGACATGTTGTCCTGCTCAAATACAGACCAGGATCAGAATCTAGACATGTTGTCCTGCTCAGATAAAGACCAGGATCAGAATCTAGACATTTTGTGTGTGTGTGTGTGTGTGTGTGTGTGTGTGTGTGTGTGTGCGTGTGTGCGTGCGTGTTGTCCGCCTTCAGGTGTTACCATTACTGTGTCTGGAGAGAGAAGAGAAAACTGGTGCTCAAATAAAGACCAGGATCAGAATCTAGACATGTTGTCCTGCTCAAATACAGACCAGGATCAGAATCTAGACATGTTGTCCTGCTCAAATATAGACCAGGATCAGAATCTAGACATGTTGTCCTGCTCAGATAAAGACCAGGATCAGAATCTAGACGTTGTCCTGCTCAAATAAAGACCAGGATCAGAATCTAGACATGTTGTCCTGCTCAGATAAAGACCAGGATCAGAATCTGACATGTTGTCCTGCTCAAATAAAAACCAGGATCAGAATCGAGACATGTTGTCCTGCTCAGATAAAGACCAGGATCAGAATCTAGACATGTTGTCCTGCTCAAATAAAGACCAGGATCAGAATCTAGACATGTTGTCCTGCTCAGATAAAGACCAGGATCAGAATCTAGACATGTTGTCCTGCTCAAATAAAGACCAGGATCAGAATCTAGACATGTTGTCCTGCTCAGATAAAGACCAGGATCAGAATCTAGACATGTTGTCCTGCTCAAATAAAGACCAGGATCAGAATCTAGACATGTTGTCCTGCTCAAATAACCAGGACAGAATCAGGATCAGAATCTGGACAGTTGTCCTGCTCAGATAAAGACCAGGATCAGAATCTAGACATGTTGTCCTGCTCAAATAAAGACCAGGATCAGAATCTGGACATGTTGTCCTGCTCAAATAAAGACCAGGATCAGAATCTGGACATGTTGTCCTGCTCAAATAAAGACCAGGATCAGAATCTGGACATGTTGTCCTGCTCAGATAAAGACCAGGATCAGAATCTAGACATGTTGTCCTGCTCAAATAAAGACCAGGATCAGAATCTGGACATGTTGTCCTGCTCAGATAAAGACCAGGATCAGAATCTAGACATGTTGTCCTGCTCAAATAAAGCCCAGGATCAGAATCTAGACATGTTGTCCTGCTCTTGTGCCACACTAAGACGAGTCCTGTCAATATCAGTTATTCAATAGAGACTCATATAGTTCCTGTCAATAGCAGATATTCAATAGACTCATTTAGGTCCTGTCAATATAACATTGTACTAATTCAATAACGTTGTGATTATATTGTTTTTGTGCAAGATTTAAAAAACAAAAAACCCTCTGTGTCTGATATGGTTATCAGGGCACCAGCTAGGGGGTATCAGGGCACCAGCTAGGGGGTATCAGGGCACTAGATATGGGGTATAAGGGCACTAGCTAGGGGGTATCATGGCACCAGCTAGGGGGTATCATGGCACTAGCTAGGGGGTATCATGGCACTAGCTAGGGGGTATCAGGGCACCAGCTAGGGGGTATCAGGGCACTAGCTAGGGGTTATCAGGGCACTAGCTATGGGGTATCAGGGCACTAGCTAGGGGGTATCATGGCACGAGCTAGGGGGTATCATGGAACTAGCTAGGGGGTATCATGGCACCAGCTAGGGGGTATCAGGGCACTAGCTAGGGGGTATCAGGGCACTAGATAGGGGGTATAAGGGCACTAGCTAGGGGGTATCAGGGCACTAGCTAGGGGGTATCAGGGCACCAGCTAGGGGGTATCAGGGCACTAGCTAGGGGGTATCATGGCACTAGCTAGGGGGTATCATGGCACTAGCTAGGGGGTATCATGGCACTAGCTAGGGGGTATCATGGCACTAGCTAGGGGGTATCATGGCACTAGCTAGGGGGTATCAGGGCACTAGCTAGGGGGTATAAGGGCACTAGCTAGGGGGTATAAGGGCACTAGCTAGGGGTTATCAGGGCACTAGCTAGGGGGTATAAGGGCACTAGCTCGGCTTCCGTTTCAGGCCCTACTCTAGTGGCTCTGCGTCTGTGGCTTCAGCTGTGAGATCCTGTTTCTGGAGACCAGCCAATCAGAGCGGCCTGTTGTTGTGACTCACTAAATGATTCATCACGTGGGCGGGAGCTGCTGCTGGGTGCTAATGAGAAGGCGGGGCATTCATTTCATCTGAGAAGATTTGGCAAATAGAGAGGGGAGAAACGAGGGTGAGCTTAGCCATTGGTAGAGTGGTAAGGTCTGAGCACAGGCTGTGCCTTGTGTGGGGAAGACGAGCAGAACTGCAAGGAGTGGCAGGGAGGAGAGAGAGACACAGAGAGAGAGAGAGAGAGAGAGAGAGAGAGAGAGAGGAAGACAGAGAGAGAGAGAGAGAGGAAGAGAGAGAGCGAGAGAGAGAGAGAGAGAGAGAGGAAGAGAGAGAGGAAGACAGAGAGAGAGAGAGGAAGAGAGAGAGGAAGACAGAGAGAGCGAGAGAGAGAGCGAGAGAGAGAGCGACAGAGAGAGCGACAGAGAGAGAGGAAGAGAGAGAGACAGAGTGGGGGAAGGGAGAGCAAGAGCATCTTTTGCCTGAATCCTTTACAAGCATCCACCCCACAGTATAAGCTACACAGGTGAGTCTGCATATTTCTCTGGCACAACGATGGTTAGTGTGTGTGTGGACACACTGGCAGATCTGCAGTCTGGGTGCATGCTTGCCTGCTACAGCCATGTCTCAGGGCAAGGCGTGTGTGTGTGTGTGTGTAGTGTGTGTGTGTGTGTAGTGTGTGTAGTGTGTGTGTGTGTAGTGTGTGTGTGTGTAGTGTGTAGTGTGTGTGTGTGTGTGTGTGTGTGTGGTGTGTGTGTAGTGTGTATAGTGTGTAGTGTGTAGTGTGTGTAGTGTGTGTATAGTGTGTAGTGTGTGTATAGTGTGTAGTGTGTGTGTGTGTGTAGTGTGTGGTGTGTAGTGTATATCTACTAGCCTAATCCATCCTATGAAGCCTACGTTGTATCTGTGATTGCTTTCATAAGAGGAGGGTTTACCTTCCATCCCTACAGCATTCTGGGTAACAGCACTATATTATAAACGGTAAAAGGTTTATCAACAACAGAGGACAGACAGACAGGAGCCCAGCCTATGGGTTATGCTGTGAGCAGACAGACAGACAGACAGACTGACGGGAGCCCAGTCTATGGGTTATGCTGTGAGCAGACAGACAGGAGCCCAGTCTATGGGTTATGCTGTGAGCAGACAGACAGGAGCCCAGTCTATGGGTTATGCTGTGAGCAGACAGACAGGAGCCCAGTCTATGGGTTATGCTGTGAGCAGACAGACAGGAGCCCAGTCTATGGGTTATGCTGTGAGCAGACAGACGGGAGCCCAGTCTATGGATTACGCTGTGAGCAGACAGACGGGAGCCCAGTCTATGGGTTACGCTGTGAGCAGACAGACAGGAGCCCAGTCTATGGGTTATGCTGTGAGCAGACAGACAGGAGCCCAGTCTATGGGTTATGCTGTGAGCAGACAGTCGGGAGCCCAGTCTATGGGTTATGCTGTGTGCAGACAGACAGGAGCCCAGTCTATGGGTTATGCTGTGAGCAGACAGACGGGAGCCCAGTCTATGGGTTATGCTGTGAGCAGACAGACGGGAGCCCAGTCTATGGGTTACGGATGAGTGTTTTTGTAGCAGACTGTCAGACTAAAGGATGAGTGTCTATATAACATACTGTCAGACTAAAGGATGAGTGTCTATATAACATGAGTGTTAATATAGACTGTCAGACTAAAGGATGAGTGTTAATATTGACTGTCTGACTAAAGGATGAGTGTCTATATAACATACTGTCAGACTAAAGGATGAGTGTTTTTGTAGCAGACTGTCAGACTAAAGGATGAGTGTTAATATTGACTGTCTGACTAAAGGATGAGTGTCTATATAACATACTGTCAGACTAAAGGATGAGTGTTAATATTGACTGTCTGACTAAAGGATGAGTGTCTATATAACATACTGTCAGACTAAAGGATGAGTGTCTATATAACATACTGTCAGACTAAAGGATGAGTGTCTATATAACATACTGTCAGACTAAAGGATGAGTGTCTATATAACATACTGTCAGACTAAAGGATGAGTGTCTATATAACATACTGTCAGACTAAAGGATGAGTGTCTATATAACATACTGTCAGACTAAAGGATGAGTGTCTATATAACATACTGTCAAAGTAAAGGATGAGTGTCTATATAACATACTGTCAGACTAAAGGATGAGTGTCTATATAACATACTGTCAAAGTAAAGGATGAGTGTCTATATAACATACTGTCAGACTAAAGGATGAGTGTTAATATAGACAGTCAGACTAAAGGATGAGTGTTTTTGTAACAGACTGTCAGATTAAAGAATGAGTGTCAATATAACATACTGTCAGACTAAAGGATGAGTGTTTTTGTAACAGACTGTCAGACTAAAGGATGAGTGTTAATATAGACTGTCAGATTAAAGATGATATATAACATACTGTCAGTGTAACATACTGTCAGACTAAAGGATGATATAACATACTGTCAGACTAAAGGATGTAGTGTCTATATAACATACTGTCAGACTAAAGGATGAGTGTTATATAACATGTCTCTCAGACTAAAGGATGAGTGTAAAGGATAGTGTTTATAGACTGTCAGACTAAAGGATGAGTGTTAATATAGACTGTCAGACTAAAGGATGAGTGTTAATATAGACTGTCAGACTAAAGGATGAGTGTCAATATAACATACTGTCAGACTAAAGGATGAGTGTTAATATAGACTGTCAGACTAAAGGATGACTGTTAATATAGACTGTCAGACTAAAGGATGAGTGTTAATATAGACTGTCAGACTAAAGGATGAATGTCAATATAGACTGTCAGACTAAAGGATGAGTGTTTATATTGACTGTCAGATTAAAGGATGAGTGTCTATATAACATACTGTCAGACTAAAGGATTAGTGTTTTTGTAGCAGACTGTCAGACTAAAGCATGAGTGTTAATATAGACTGTCAGACTAAAGGATGAGTGTCTATATAACATACTGTCAGACTAAAGGATGAGTGTCTATATAACATACTGTCAAAGTAAAGGATGAGTGTCTATATAACATACTGTCAGACTAAAGGATGAGTGTCTATATAACATACTGTCAAAGTAAAGGATGAGTGTCTATATAACATACTGTCAGACTAAAGGATGAGTGTCTATATAACATACTGTCAAAGTAAAGGACGAGTGTCTATATAACATACTGTCAGACTAAAGGATGAGTGTTAATATAGACAGTCAGACTAAAGGATGAGTGTTTTTGTAACAGACTGTCAGATTAAAGAATGAGTGTCAATATAACATACTGTCAGACTAAAGGATGAGTGTTTTTGTAACAGACTGTCAGACTAAAGGATGAGTGTTAATATAGACTGTCAGATTAAAGAATGAGTGTCTATATAACATACTGTCAGACTAAAGGATGAGTGTCTATATAACATACTGTCAGACTAAAGGATGAGTGTTTTTGTAGCAGACTGTCAGACTAAAGGATGAGTGTTAATATAGACTGTCAGACTAAAGGATGAGTGTTAATATAGACTGTCAGACTAAAGGATGAGTGTTTTTGTAGCAGAATGGAGAGAGACTAGGCTGCTAGAGGACGGTTCCTGGGTCAAACTCCACAGGGAATAGGATGCCAAGCAGGCTGCTAGAGGATGGTTCCTGGGTCAAACTCCACAGGGAATAGGATGCCAAGCAGGCAGTAAGGTTGTTGTGATTCAGACTGGCATAGAGATGACTGGGCTTCTTCTCCTGTAAGGATTTCAGTAAGGACACATGCACACAAACTCTATAAAGGGTTTAATTAGGGTGGATTTGACTGTATTCACCTCCTCCAGACTGGATGGGACTAGACTTTAGGGAGGGGGGTGGGGCAGTGGGAGCCCCTGCAGAAAGAGGGGGGTGGGGGAGAGAGGAGGGGGTAGGGGTGGAGAGGGAGGATGGGACTAGACTTTAGGGAGGGGGGTGGGGCAGTGGGAGCCCCTGCAGACAGAGGGGGTGGGGGAGAGAGGAGGGGGTAGGGGTGGAGAGGGAGGATGGGACTAGACTTTTAAAAAGGGGGTTGGGGCAGTGGGAGCCCCTGCAGACAGAGGGGGTGGGGGAGAGAGGAGGGGTAGGGGTGGAGAGGGGGGAGAGAGAGGAGGGGGTAGGGGTGGAGAGGGGGGAGGAGAGAGAGGAGGGGGTAGGGGGTGGAGAGGGGGAGGAGAGAGAGGAGGGGGGTAGGGGTGGAGAGGGGGGGAGGAGAGAGAGGAGGGGGTAGGGGTGGAGAGGGAGGATGGGAGGAGAGGGTAATGTAGGGAGGAATAGAGAGGAGGTAGAGGAGGAGAGGGTAACAGTAGCTCAGTTGGTAGAGCATGGCGCTTGTAACGCCAGGGTAGTGGGTTCGATTCCCGGGACCACCCATACGTAGAATGTATGCACACATGACTGTAAGTCGCTTTGGATAAAAGCGTCTGCTAAATGGCATATATTATTATTATTATTATTAGGAACAGAGAGAGGTGTAGTGCTGGGGTACTAGGCTATGGTAGTGTGGTGTAGGTAGAGGAGGAGAGGGTAACAGTAGGGAGGAACAGAGAGAGGTGTAGTGCTGGGGTACTAGGCTATGGTAGTGTGGTGTAGGTAGAGGAGGAGAGGGTAACAGTAGGGAGGAACAGAGAGAGGTGTAGTGCTGGGGTACTAGGCTATGGTAGTGTGGTGTAGGTAGAGGAGGAGAGGGTAACAGTAGGGAGGAACAGAGAGAGGTGTAGTGCTGGGGTACAAGGCTATGGTAGTGTGGGTGGGTGGGTAGGGAGGAACAGAGAGAGAGGGTAAGGCTATGGTAGTGTGGTGTGGGTAGGGAGGGAACAGTAGGGAGAGAGAGGTGTAGTGCTGGGGTACTAGGCTATGGTAGTGTGGTGTGGGTAGAGGAAGTATCAGTTCATAATAGATAAAGAATGATATCCCTGTTCCTTCACTTCTCTCCCTCCCTCCATCAACATCAGCCAACAGAACCTCCAATAACCCAATTAGACAACACTTTCACACAGGAAGTATTACAGTAGAATTACAGTATTTTCCCCAGAGAGAGAGACCTTCAGTTACCATGACAGTGTTACTAATGTGGACTATCAATAGCCTCTACTACATAGCAACATTAAAACAGTTGAAGGCCTATTGGCTACTTCCATAGCAACATTAAAACAGTTGAAGGCCTATTGGCTACTTCCATAGCAACATTAAAACAGTTGAAGGCCTATTGGCTACTTCCATAGCAACATTAAAACAGTTGAAGGCCTATTGGCTACTTCCATAGCAACATAGAAACAGTTGAAGGCCTATTGGCTACTTCCATAGCAACATAGAAACAGTTGAAGGCCTATTGGCTACTTCCATAGCAACAGTAAAACAGTTGAAGGCCTATTGGCTACTTCCATAGCAACATTAAAACAGTTGAAGGCCTATTGGCTACTTCCATAGCAACATTAAAACAGTTGAAGGCCTATTGGCTACTTCCATAGCAACATTAAAACAGTTGAAGGCCTATTGGCTACTTCCATAGCAACATGAAAACAGTCTGATTAAAGTTGAAGGCCTATTGGCTACTTCCATAGCAACATTAAAACAGTTGAAGGCCTATTGGCTACTTCCATAGCAACATGAAAACAGTTGAAGGCCTATTGGCTACTTCCATAGCAACATTAAAACAGTTGAAGGCCTATTGGCTACTTCCATAGCAACATGAAAACAGTCTGATTAAAGTTGAAGGCCTATTGGCTACTTCCATAGCAACATTAAAACAGTTGAAGGCCTATTGGCTACTTCCATAGCAACATGAAAACAGTTGAAGGCCTATTGGCTACTTCCATAGCAACATGAAAAACAGTTGAAGGCCATTGGCTACTTCCATAGCAACATGAAAACAGTCTGATTAAAGTTGAAGGCCTATTGGCTACTTCCATAGCAACATGAAAACAGTTGAAGGCCTATTGGCTACTTCCATAGCAACATGAAAACAGTTGAAGGCCTATTGGCTACTTCCATAGCAACATGAAAACAGTCTGATTAAAGTTGAAGGCCTATTGGCTACTTCCATAGCAACATGAAAACAGTTGAAGGCCTATTGGCTACTTCCATAGCAACATGAAAACAGTTGAAGGCCTATTGGCTACTTCCATAGCAACATGAAAACAGTCTGATTAAAGTTGAAGGCCTATTGGCTACTTCCATAGCAACATGAAAACAGTTGAAGGTCTATTGGCTACTTCCATAGCAACATTAAAACAGTTGAAGGCCTATTGGCTACTTCCATAGCAACATGAAAACAGTTGAAGGTCTATTGGCTACTTTAGCAACATTAAAACAGTTGAAGGCCATTGGCTACATAGCAACATGAAAACAGTCTGATTAAAGTTGAAGGCCTGGCTACTTCCATAGCAACATTAAAACAGTTGAAGGCCTATTGGCTACTTCCATAGCAACATGAAAACAGTTGAAGGTCTATTGGCTACTTCCATAGCAACATTAAAACAGTTGAAGGCCTATTGGCTACTTCCATAGCAACATGAAAACAGTCTGATTAAAGTTGAAGGCCTATTGGCTACTTCCATAGCAACATGAAAACAGTTGAAGGTTCTATTGGCTACTTCCATAGCAACATTAAAACAGTTGATTAAAGTTGAAGGCCTATTGGCTACTTCCATAGCAACATAAAAACAGTTGAAGGTCTATTAGACTACTTCCATAGCAACATTAAAACAGTTGAAGGCCTGTATCAGGCTACACTAACAACATAGTAACAACATATAAAACAGTCTGATTAAAGTTGAAGGCCTATTGGCTACTTCCATAGCAACATTAAAACAGTTGAAGGCCTATTGGCTACTTCCATAGCAACATGAAAACTGTATATAATAGACATGCTGTCTGCTGTTCTCTGACTAATGACAGGCATGTATCAGGTTACACTAACAACACCATGTAACATAGAACTGTATATAATAGACATGCTGTCCTCTGACTAATGACAGGCCTGTATCAGGTTACACTAACAACACTATGTAACATAGAACTGTATATAATAGACATGCTGTCTGCTGTTCTCTGACTGATGACAGGCATGTATCAGGTTACACTAACAACACTATGTAACATAGAACTGTATATAATAGACATGCTGTCCTCTGACTAATGACAGGCCTGTATCAGGTTACACTAACAACACTATGTAACATCCTGGTGAACTGTATATGTGTGCAGACATGCTGTCTGCGTGCTGTGCGTCTCTGACTAATGACAGGCATGTATCAGGTTACACTAACAACACCATGTAACATAGAACTGTGTATAATAGACATGCTGTCCTCTGACAGGGTTAGACCAGGACAGCACCAGCCTGTATCAGGTTACACTAACAACACTATGTAACATAGAACTGTATATAATAGACATGCTGTCTGCTGTTCTCTGACTGATGACAGGCATGTATCAGGTTACACTAACAAACACTATCTAACATAGAACTGTATATAATAGACATGCTGTCCTCTGACTAATGACAGGCCTGTATCAGGTTACACTAACAACACTATGTAACATACTGTGAGTCAGTCCAGGTCAAAGCTACCAGAGCAGATGATGACAGTGGGCTCTCCACAGGAGAGAAGAGGCCCTGACTCAGCTGCTAAACACACACACATCTGATAACCAGTGTCTGTAGTTAGAGCAGTACTCCAGGACAAACCAACCATTTCCCCTCAGTCTCTCAGGTCTGGTTCACTCACACCAAACTGGGTCAGTCATCACAGTCGGTCTCACTGAGGTCCTGGTGGTGTGTGTGTGCTGAACATAGCGTGCTTGTCATCCTCCTCCTCTTCATCATCACAGTGTCTCCCTGGCAGCTCTGGCCTTCCTCCACGAGCTGCTGGACTGTGGCTGCTGTGTCAAGGTGAGACCAGGCCTGTTACTATACTGTAGCTGTTCCAGGGTTAGACCAGGTTACTATACTGTAGCTGTTCCCTCCACCAGGTTACAATACTGTAGCTGTTCCAGGGTTCAGGTTACTATACTATAGCTGTTCCAACCACCAGGCCTGTTACTATACTATAGCTGTTCCAGGGTTAGACCAGGTTACTATACTATAGCTGTTCCAGGGTTAAACCAGGTCTGACTATACTGTAGCTGTTCCAGGGTTAGACCAGGTGTTACAACATAGCTGTTCCAGGGTCTCAACAGGCCCACTATACTATAGCTGTTCCAGGGTTAGACCAGGTTACTATACTATAGCTGTTCCAGGGTTAGACCAGGTCTGTTACTATACTGTAGCTGTTCCAGGGTTAGACCAGGTTACTATACTGTAGCTGTTCCAGGGTTAGACCAGGCTTACTAACTATAGCGTTCCAGGGTTAGACCAGGTTACTATCCTATAGCTGTTCATCAGACCAGGTCAAGACCAGGTACTATACTGTAGCTGTTCCAGGGTTAGACCAGGTCTGTTACTATACTGTAGCTGTTCCAGGGTTAGACCAGGTTACTATACTGTAGCTGTTCCAGGGTGAGACCAGGTTACTATACTATAGCTGTTCCAGGGTTAGACCAGGTTACTATACTGTAGCTGTTCCAGGGTTAGACCAGGTTACTATACTATAGCTGTTCCAGGGTTAGACCAGGCCTGTTACTATACTGTAGCTGTTCCAGGGTTAGACCAGGTTACTATACTATAGCTGTTCCAGGGTTAGACCAGGCCTGTTACTATACTGTAGCTGTTCCAGGGTTAGACCAGGTCTGTTACTATACTATAGCTGTTCCAGGGTTAGACCAGGTCTGTTACTATACTATAGCTGTTCCAGGGTTAGACCAGGCCTGTTAATATAACCTAGATCTAACCTAAACCCATTGTAATAACCTGGATCTAACCTAAACCCATTGTAATAACCTGGATCTAACCTAAACCCATTGTAATAACCTGGATCTAACCTAAACCCATTGTAATAACCTGGATCTAACCTAAACCCATTGTAATAACCTGGATCTAACCTAAACCCATTGTAATAACCTGGATCTAACCTAAACCCATTGTAATAACCTAAACTATGGTTTTCCTTCTCATGCAGGGGAAGACCCATCGTGACCTGATGGAGGAGGAAGGTCCCTTCCACAACATGGTGGAGAAGATCCACAGTCCCACGGGGTCACAAACCGAGGTGGTGTAAGGGGGTTAAAGGGGTCGTTGCCACAGTGACCAGGGCCAAGCAGGAAGTTAGGTCATGATCGTTGACCCTGAATCTGAACCCGAGACTGACTGTGCTGTGTGCTCACAGTTTGAGAACAGTGAGACTGCACCTTCGTATGTGTGAGATTGTGTGTGTGTGTGTGTGTGTATGGAATGGTGGTGTTATCTAATCAAAGCACGTCAGCAGGGAAGGCAGGAGAGAAGAAGAGCTCTCCTTTGCCAAGTCCAGGGTTTTGACAAGTCTATTATTCGACAGATGTTTAGCATCTTCATCCATCACCACATTGTAAGTACAAGACATACCATTCGAGACAGCTAAAGACACAGAGGAGATCCACAATGATAGCCAACCCTCTAGGACCCTACAGAGCAAGGAAGTCCCCCAAAGTCAACGACCAAGATGACCAAGATGCACCAAGATGACCAAGATGACCAAGATGACCAAGATGCACCAAGATTACCAAGATGACCAAGATGACCAAGATGACCAAACATTTAATTAACTGTCGTAGTGTTTCCAGATTTCTATGAAAGTTTTCCTTCCCCCCCCAAAAAATAGTAATTATGATAAAAAGCAGGTTGTGTGTGTTGGAATGGTGTGGGCGTGTACAGGTTATTAGAAATATGAATGGAGCAGACCGCTGATTGGACCATCTCATCCGGCTCACGATGATGACCTCATCCTCTTTGAGGAAATAACAAGCATTTTTAAAATGGTCTGTTTGAGATCCAAGTGGGCGGTGGGGGGGGGGGTTTCTGAAGTGTTTTTTTCCCCTCCAATTTATGATTTGACCACAAATACGAGTATAGGATTAATAAAAAACATTACCGAGTTCAGCTAACTTTTAAAGTTAATATTCTGTTATCACTGGACAGTTACTTTAAAATGTCACCAAAAGACCCAGCTACCACAGAACACGTCCCACATTTGAATGTAATTTACAGATGGTTCTTATTCCCTAATGTTTCGACTGCCCTCATCCATTTGTAGTGAAGTCCTCATCCAAGTGAAGTCCTCATCCATTTGTAGTGAAGTCCTCATCCATTTGTAGTGAAGTCCTCATCCATTTGTAGTGAAGTCCTCATCCATTTGTAGTGAAGTCCTCATCCATTTGTAGTGAAGTCCTCATCCATTTGTAGTGAAGTCCTCATCCATTTGTAGTGAAGTCCTCATCCATTTGTAGTGAAGCCCTCATCCATTTGTAGTGAAGCCCTCATCCATTTGTAGTGAAGTCCTCATCCATTTGTAGTGAAGCCCTCATCCATTTGTAGTGAAGTCCTCATCCATTTGACAAAAACTGTTCACAACTTGCTGAGTCGTAACGATGTCATCAACATGTTGCCTGTGATAATGTCACCACTCATCAACATGTTGCCTGTGATAATGTCACCACTCATCAACATGTTGCCTGTGATAATGTCACCACTCATCAACATGTTGCCTGTGATAATGTCACCACTCATCAACATGTTGCCTGTGATAATGTCACCACTCATCAACATGTTGCCTGTGATAATGTCACCACTCATCAACATGTTGCCTGTGATAATGTCACCACTCATCAACATGTTGCCTGTGATAATGTCACCACTCATCAACATGTTGCCTGTGATAATGTCACCACTCATCAACATGTTGCCTGTGATAATGTCACCACTCATCAACATGTTGCCTGTGATAATGTCACCACTCATCAACATGTTGCCTGTGATAATGTCACCACTCATCAACATGTTGCCTGTGATAATGTCACCACTCATCAACATGTTGCCTGTGATAATGTCACCACTCATCAACATGTTGCCTGTGATAATGTCACCACTCATCAACATGTTGCCTGTGATAATGTCACCACTCATCAACATGTTGCCTGTGATAATGTCACCACTCATCAACATGTTGCCTGTGATAATGTCACCACTCATCAACATGTTGCCTGTGATAATGTCACCACTCATCAACATGTTGCCTGTGATAATGTCACCACTCATCAACATGTTGCCTGTGATAATGTCACCACTAATCAACATGTTGCCTGTGATAATGTCACCACTCATCAACATGTTGCCTGTGATAATGTCACCACTCATCAACATGTTGCCTGTGATAATGTCACCACTCATCAACATATTTAAACCACAGCCAAGTGGCCATGATACTACTCTCTCTAGAAGGGGGGAGGGGGGCATCTGTACACACACCGATGTAAATAAAAAAACATACTTGCATTGAGCACATGGTGTTATTTCACTTGCCTAAAATTATGATGATGACGATGACGATGATGAATAAACAATGTAAGAAAAACAAACTGTTGTTTTTTTTGGACCTGCCTTAATTTGTCCAATTTAAAACTATTTTTCCTTTGAAAAATGTTTCTACTTGGAGTAAATGGAAACCTTTTCGCAACAGACTAAATGTTTTACAACAACAGACTAAATGTTTTACAACAGGATCGCCATAATGATTACACCCCTGGTCTTACCTGCGCCATGTTTGGACCCGGAGGCCTCCTTGTCAGCTTTGGACTTCTTCTTCTTGGAACCGCCTGACTCGGAGGCTGCAGGTCTCTTCTCAACCGTGGGCTGAGAGAGAGCCCTCTTCTTAAAGAGTCCCGCTAGCTAAAGAAAGACAACACAATGTTAGGGCTGGGTCCATCCTGATACAACGTTACAACGTTAGACGCTAGCTCCAGAAATACATAAAATATATACCTCAAGGCAACACAATGTTAGGGTTGGGTCCATCCTCTAAGTTAACATATAGCGGCATTATTAGCTCCTCAAAGACATGCACAACGTTGTTACACTTCTCAGTATATATATATGGGCTGAGCAACCTAATTATGTATTTATGTCAATGGTTTAGACCTAGTTTGGGTGTCCACATACCATATAGCTTTTTATGATGTTCACACATTTCACATTCCGTTAGCTAGCTAGGTTTACGTAGCTAATAATGGTATCGCACTTGTCAAGTTGCTACTCTGATACCTAAACTAGCAAGTTGTCAGACACTTCTGCCAGTACATCTAAGTGACATCACATCTTATGAGTGACACCAAAAATAAAACTGAAAGATGTATATTAGCTTCCTAGTTGCTATACAAAATAAAAGCTAGTAACCTAGCTAGTTAGACAGGTTTTTGAGTTTGCTAGCATTTAAGCTAATTTTGCTAGCTTGATTATTTCTGGTTACCTTTTTTCTTCAAATGCCTAATCCCCTCTTTTGGATGAACAAATATTTAAACATTTACTAGAAACACACGTTCATTAATCGTTCTGTTGTAACACTTCTCCGATAGCTATTTTTGGGGGCTTTTGTTTCTTTAATATCAAGCTAGCATCTTGTCATCGTGCATTCTCCGACTTCCGCTCTGAGTTCCGACTTCCGCTCTGAGTTTCGACTTCCGCTCTGAGTTCGATTGATCGGTAATCGACAGCTAATCCTTGATTGTGTTGGTGCGTTCCATCCGGACTAGCGGAGCTGCGAAAAGCAAGATTGCCATGTCAGCCGGTTGGTTACCAGAAATGTAGCTACTTTGAGTACGATGTCGCGGGTGGAAACGTATTGGTCGCGGGTTTTTGGGCTACTTCTGTTTTACACATCCTCCGCAATGGCATTTCTCTTGATTTAAAAAATGTATATTTATATATTTATTTCACTGTGACCTGCCGCTGCTGACTATCAAGCAGTGAGGCAGGCTGTTGCTGAATGAGTGGTGGGGAGATCCGTGTGTGTGTGTGTGTGTGGAGAGAGCGCTTGGCAGCTGAGTCACGTGAGTGAATGAGCTATAGCAGCATGCGCGCGCACATTGTGATCACACATATTTCTAACAAATTTTTCTATAAAACATATCAAAGTACCCGCTATAACTGATGCGTATCAACACTAGAAAACTACTTTAGAAAACTAATTTAGGCGCACTAGTACTAAAGCGCATTAGTTACATTCGGTCGGAGGTGGTTTAAACTGCATTCTAATGCCGACTTTACTTTGAAGGAAAACTGTATCAAGCGTTTTACACATACTCAGTTATTGGGCCTGGAGCACTGCACAAGTGGAAATTTGAAAAGCCCTCTGTGCTTCTGTTATGGGAGAAGAAGAAAAATCCACAATGAAACTAACATTAAATGTGTAGAATGATACGTTTATATACGTTGTCATCAAGTAGCCTATTCATGTATATGCCATTGTAAGGCTACTGTAAATATGTTGAAATGGTGATATCACCGGAGTCATTACAAGTCAGTTTTCGCCCCTTAGTTTAACCTACCAGGAGCTGGCAAACCAATAAAACAAATGCCTATGACGTCAGTTTATGGTTGTTGTAGCCTTGTGTTATTATATAATTATTAACGGCCAAGTTGAAGTCTGTCGATTTGAACTAACCATGCTGCTAAACCTTTCAGTTGACATCTATCCTTGGCTACTATCTGACATGAGATGGTAGGCCTATCTGAGGCTGTAGGCTATCTGCATCTAGCTAAGCAAACCATGGCAAAATTGAAGATTTTAGTCAGTAACATAAACCTATTGATAAGAAAAGTAAATCTCACAAAATATACAATTTATGCCAGTTTGTGTTCTTCACATCGGCACATAGGCCAATAACGCACAATTGCCAGAAGATAATTTTTATTTTTTTTTATTTTTAAGTGCGTCCAAGTGTTTCTTGCTCAGAGATTTCGAGATCCTGTGTCCAACTTTCATCACTCAAACTCTCCTGTCGGATTGATCTGTAGTTATGCACATGCGCAAAAGGGATCGATTTACAATCATAGCAGTCAAAGGAGTTTAATCGACATCCATCGATGGATAATCATCTGGTGAGTTTAATAAAAGCAAATCTTATTTTCTCTTGCGACATATTCAAATGCTTTATTATGTCACATTTGCTGGTAATAAATTATTATTATTATTTTGCTTCTCATTTCGTCATTACAAGCTACCTCGATATTCCTTCTTAGCTAATTCACTTGATAACATTATGGGAAAATGGTTTATTGGAAAATATGGCAACTCCTCTCTTGCTCAGATACAATTTGTATTTTTACTCCATTATCCATACTGGTAATGATTATAACAACGATCCTGATCCAACCATTCATTCATACGTTGTTGTGCCCCTGGCCTGAGAGGATGGAAGTTAAATATGTAGATAGATGTCGACGGCTAATGTTAATAAATAGCTAACGTTGACCATGAATGGAAGCGATGCGAGCGAGCCAGCATTTTAGCCAGATAGCCTTGGACAACATAACATAAAAGCGGGTACTGTATGACAGAGTGATAGAGCATTTCATCAACATGAAAGAGAGGGGGATGACATTTGCTTTTCTCTAAAAGTAGGTTGAGTCAACATGTGTTTCTACTTGCGAACGAACACACACACACACACACACACACATACACATACACATACACACCACACACACACACACACACACACACACACACACACACACACACACACACACACACACACACACACACACACATCAGAACTATGGACATGGCTTCCCAAGTGATTGTACACACGCACGGCTACTGGAAATCGCACAGATTCGCACTCATCACGAGTCTATTCCCGGGCAGCACCGTTCTGTAATCGTACTTTGACCCTCCTCGCTCCCACTAGCGCGTAAAAAAAAACAAGGTGGGATCGGAAGTGTTATGGAAAGAGGAAAAATAAAGAAAAAACACAACGGCGCATATTCTGGCGGTGGGGACCGGGAGGGAAGGGAGAAAAACATCAACATGGCACAGCCAGAGAAGCGTTACAAGGTGGTTTTCCCAGCAGTGATTGCTTTGCTGGTTGCCATTTGCGTGGCAGAAATCCCCTGTAAGTAAAATGATGAATAGTTCATTAAATCGATATGTGTTAGTTGTTTTTTTTATTTTTATCTCCCAGTGCTAACGTTAGTTATCGAGCTAAACAATAGGAAAACTCACTCTTTTGTCTAAAAGTTTATGCCACAAAATGATTGAAATGACTCAATTCGGTGGTTTCATTTCCTCGTCTGGTCGTAAGGAGCGACAACAGTAGCTAATGCTAATGCTAACTTAGGGAATCTCCTATCAACTACAATGGTGTGTAAGTTAATGTCAACCGGTGTAGCGAACAGCCGTATATATATATCACAGCACCGTTTAAACCTCCCGGCTCCTCGGGGGAGAGTTATTTATTCCACTTCGAGGAGAAGCGGATTAATAAATCACATGATATCGGGAGAGTGAGAAAGCCATAACGTCATGCCTCCCTCCCCTCTGTTGAGGTTCAGTAACCAGTCTGAAGGCTGTTGACTTGAGCCTGGTCTTGGCTAGCTAGCTACCGATCACATTGGTTTAGAGGCTGACTTCCTGGTAAGTACCGTGCATGCCAAATTGAGGACAGTGATATTTGAAGGATAGTCTATACAGCAGGAGTTTAATTTTTATTCGAGGTGTAAACGGTTGTCAACAACGAGGAGAGTAGTAGTCACTAAGCAGCTACTGCAGTGTAGGCCTGGACTGATGGACCATTGTACACTGTCTATCTAGACTAGAAATATGTGTGTGTCTCAGCGTAAATATAAGCCTCTATGTACGCCACTGCTCATCAAATACTGTGTGTGACTATTCTTATCAGATCTGCGGTGTCTCACAAGCTTTCTCTCTCTCTCTCTGTGTCTTTCTCTCTCTCTCTCTCTGTGTCTTTCTCTCTCTGTGTCTTTCTCTCTCTGTGTCTTTCTCTCTCTGTGTCTTTCTCTGTGTGTCTTTCTCTCTGTGTGTCTTTCTCTCTCTTTCTCTCTGTCTCTCTCTTTCTCTGTCTCTCTCTTTCTCTGTCTCTCTCTTTCTCTGTCTCTCTCTGTCTCTTTTCTCTCTGTCTCTCTTTCTCTCTCTCTCTGTGTCTCTCTCTCTGTGTCTCTCTCTGTGTCTCTCTCTCTGTGTGTCTCTCTCTGTGTGTCTCTCTTTCTCTCTGTGTGTCTCTCTGTCTCTCTCTCTGTCTTTCTCTCTCTCCAGCATGCCACCCCCGCCATAAGGCTGCAGTAGTAAAGATGGACGAGGCCTCTCTCACTGTGAACAATGAGCTGGACGCTGAGATGGTTGTGAGCTGGCTATCAGACCACTGCTATCAGGTAAGACTGACCTTTACTGCTGTATCTATCACACACACACACACACACACACACACACACACACTGTTGTCGTCATTGTGCTCCTGTGCTCCAGTGTGTGTACCAGCCCCTGGGTGTGGTGCCAGCGGGCCCTGGACCAGGCTTACCCAGCTCAGTGGACTTCACCGTGGGCACACAGCATGGCATCACCCTGCAGCTCAACAGCAGCCCCGTCAGCCTGGAACTCTGCAGGTAAGGAACCACCGATCAACCCTACCACTACTAACTAACCAACTACCACTACTAACTAACCAACTACCACTACTAACTAACCAACAACCACTACTAACTAACCAACAACCACTACTAACTAACCAACAACCACTACTAACTAACCAACAACCACTACTAACTAACCAACCACTACTAACTAACCAACTACCAACCAACTACCACTACTAACTAACCAACTACCACTCCTGGCCCTATGTCCAGACCCTATATAGTGAACTACTTTAGACCAGAGCCCTATTCCCTATATAGTGAACTACTTTAGACCAGAGCCCTATTCCCTATATAGTGAACTACTTTAGACCAGAGCTATTCCCTATATAGTGAACTATTCAGAGCCTATATAGTGAACTACTTTAGACCAGAGCCCTATTCCCTATATAGTGAACTACTTTAGACCAGAGCCCGATTCCCTATATAGTGCACTACTTTAGACCAGGGCTCTACTAAAGTAGTGCACTATATAGGGAGAAGGATACCGTTTGGGACTCATACTTTTATTATAGATCTGAAAGTATTGTGTCTACAGCTGGATTTTGGACTGTGGGGTATAATTCAATTAAATACAATATCTAGGAAGTATGTTGAATTTGTACAGAAAGAACACTCACTGGTAGTAGTTTCCTGTCTCCTCCCCAGGGTTCATTACCACTTTTGGGAGCATGGTAACTACTCTCTGTGGGTCAAGAACCTGAACGACTCCTCAGTGGTCAACTGTTCCATGATCACTGACACAGAAACGGTCAACAGCTACCTGCGTAGAGTACAGACTACATTCACTCACTCACTCACTCACTCACTCACTCACTCAGTCACTCACTCACCACTCACTCACTCACTTATGTTTATGCTCTGAAACCATTATCTTGAACAATGAAATGCCTTTCTGTCCTTAAAGCCATCATGGTGGCCTTTCTGTTGTTCACGGGACTGGCTATACTGTCTGCAATTGGAGCTACTGTCATGGGGTAGGTTTGGATTACCTCAGAAAACATAAACACACGTTTCCATTTACTATGTTTGTTACCGTATGTCATCCCGTTTGTCTTGAGTCTGACATTTTGCGTTTTTTTGTGTGAAGAGATGATCAGAGGCTTCTCCTAATCGATTGGTTATGTCTTGTATGGTACAGGCTGGACGTGGTGCAGAATCTGATGTTCCGATTGGGCAACTCCATGGAAACTGAGAGGCTCATCAACTCAGTGAGTCTCTGTGGTGTTCAGTCTCCAGACTTAGTTCTAGAACAGGGGGGTCGCTGCAGTTGATCGGGGAGGGGTCGCTGCAGTTGATCGGGGGGAGGGGTCGCTGCAGTTGATCGGGGAGGGGTCGCTACAGTTGATCGGGGGGAGGGGTCGCTACAGTTGATCGGAGGGGGTCGCTGCAGTTGATCGGAGGGAGGGGTCGCGACAGTTGATCGGAGGGAGGGGTCGCGACAGTTGATCGGGGGGAGGGGTCGCGACAGTTGATCGGGGGGAGGGGTCGCTACAGTTGATTGGGGGAGGGGATCGCTACAGTTGATTGGGGGAGGGGTCGCTACAGTTGATCGGGGGAGGGGTCGCTACAGTTGATCGGGGGAGGGGGCTAGAGTTGATCGGGGGAGGGGTCGCTAGAGTTGATCGGGGGAGGGGTAGAGTTGATCGGGGGAGGGGGCTAGAGTTGATCGGGGAGGGGTCGCTAGAGTTGATCGGGGGAGGGGTCGCTAGAGTTGATCGGGGGGAGGGGTCGCTAGAGTTGATCGGGGGAGGGGTCGCTAGAGTTGATCGGGGGAGGGTCGCTAGAGTTGATCGGGGGAGGGGTCGCTAGAGTTGATCGGGGGAGGGTCGCTAGAGTTGATCGGGAGGGGTCGCTAGAGTTGATCGGGGAGGGGTCACTAGAGTTGATCGGGGGGAGGGGTCGCTAGAGTTGATCGGGGGGAGGGGTCGCTAGAGTTGATCGGGGGGAGGGGTCGCTAGAGTTGATCGGGGGGAGGGGTCGATCGGGGGAGGGGCGATCGGGGGGGTCGATCGGGGCAGGGGCCGCTGGGGTTGATCGATGGGGAGGGGCCGCTGGGGTTCGGGGGAGGGGTCGCTGGGGGATCGGGGGGAGGGGTCGCTGGGGTCGATCGGGGGAGGGGTCGCTGGGGTTGATCGGGGAGGGGCCGCTGGGGTTGATCGGGGGAGGGGTCGCTGGGGTTGATCGGGGAGGGGTCGCTAGAGTTGATCGGGGGAGGGGGCTACAGTTGATCGGGGGAGGGGGTCGCTACAGTTGATCGGGGGCAGGGGTCGATCGGGGGCAGGGGTCGATCGGGGGCAGGGGTCGATCGGGGGCAGGGGTCGCTGGGGTTGAGGGGGGTTTTAGTGTTCTTTTGTTGGGTTCAGAGTTATATTTTCTTCTCAACGTGGCTGAACTATGCTCCTAAAGCATTGTTCGATATCCTGGAGAGCTAATACTATACAGGGTATGCAGGCTTTTGTTCCCACCCAGCACTAACACCTTTTTGACTTCCTTTCCTCCTAGGACCTGGGGTTTCCATGCAGGACGGTGGAGACGGCCACAGACACCATCCTCCCCACCCCCGCCACCCCCAGCCGGAGGCTCCGATCCCTGGACACTTTCAGAGGGCTGTCCCTGGTCATCATGGTGTTTGTGAACTACGGAGGAGGGAGGTACTGGTTCTTCAGACACGAGAGCTGGAACGGTGAGTCCCTCCATTCTGAATATGAAAATGTTACGTCCACACTTCTAGTGGTTTTTAGCAGGGTCCCGGAGATTCAACAATATGTTCAGGAGAAATGTTACGTCCACACTTCTAGTGGTTTTTAGCGGGGTCCCGGAGATTCAACAATACTGCGTTGTTAAAATGACTATTGTTTCTCTCTCTCTTTCTCTCTCTCTCTCTCTCTCTCTGTCTCTGTCTCTGTCTCTCTCTCTCCACAGGACTCACAGTTGCTGATTTGGTCTTTCCCTGGTAATATCAGTTTTTATATTTTGTATTTAAAGACTAAATGTGTCGTCTTTTTATTGAGGAAATCTAACTTTGCTCCAGAGGAGGAAACTGTGTGCCTCTAGTGAAGTGTGTCTCTGTGTGTCTCTCTCTGTGTGCCTCTAGTGAAGTGTGCCTCTCTGTGTGTCTCTAGTGAAGTGTCTCTCTGTGTGCCTCTAGTGAAGTGTCTCTCTGTGTGTGTCTCTCTGTGTGTCTCGTGAAGTGTGCCTCTGTGTCTCTCTCTGTGTGTCTCTCTCTGTGTGTCCCTCTCTGTGTGTCTCTCTCTGTGTGTCTCTCTCTGTGTGTCTCTCTCTGTGTGTCTCTCTGTGTGTCTCTCTGTGTGCCTCTCTGTGTGCCTCTAGTGAAGTGTGTGCCTCTCTGTGTCTCTCTCTGTGTGTCTATTTCTGTATCTCTGTGTTTCTCTGTGTCTCACACTGTGTCTCTCTCTGTGTGTCTATTTCTGTATCTCTGTGTTTCTCTGTGTCTCACACTGTGTCTCTCTCTGTGTGTCTCTCTCAGGTTTGTGTTCATCATGGGCACATCTATATCCCTGTCTGTCAGCTCAGCCCTGCGATGTGGTTTGTCACGTTTCTCTCTGTTCACCAAGGCAGTCTGGAGGAGTGTTCAGCTCTTCCTCATAGGACTCCTCATCATCAACCCCAACTACTGCCAGGGACCACGTCAGTACACGCACACGTACAAACGTACAAACACACACACATACACGTACACACACACACTTACGTACAGACACACACGTGCTCACTCCTTTACAATGTTATGTTTAAACTCTTGTAAACTGTGTGTATGTGTGTGTGTACACTACAGTATCATGGGACTCCCTGCGTATCCCTGGCGTGCTTCAGCGTCTGGCCTTCTCCTATCTAGTGGTGGTCTCTCTGGACCTCTGTGTGGCCTGGAACAGCCTGGACAACCTTCCTGTGGTCAGTCTCAGAATACATCTCATTATATACTCATAGCATGAACAGGACCTCTGTAATAAACGGTTATTATACTGTTATAACACACGTAACCATGTTATAACCATGTCTGGATCTGTGTGTGGTCAGAAACAGCCTGGACAACCTACCCAGACCGGCCTTATCACCCCGTGGTCAGACCGGCCTTATAACCCCGTGGTCAGACCAGCCTTATAACCCCGTGGTCAGACCGGCCTTATAACCCCGTGGTCAGACCAGCCTTATAACCCCGTGGTCAGACCAGCCTTATAACCCCGTGGTCAGACCAGCCTTATAACCCCGTGGTCAGACCAGCCTTATAACCCCGTGGTCAGACCAGCCTTATAACCCCGTGGTCAGACCAGCCTTATAACCCCGTGGTCAGACCAGCCTTATAACCCCGTGGTCAGACCAGCCTTATAACCCCGTGGTCAGACCAGCCTTATAACCCCGTGGTCAGACCAGCCTTATAACCCCGTGGTCAGACCAGCCTTATAACCCTAACCCCGTGGTCAGACCAGCCTTATAACCCCGTGGTCAGGCCAGCCTTATGACCCCGTGGTCAGACCAGCCTTATGACCCCGTGGTCAGACCAGCCTTATGACCCCGTGGTCAGACCAGCCTTATGACCCCGTGGTCAGACCTGCCTTATCACCCCGTGGTCAGACCAGCCTTATGACCCCGTGGTCAGACCAGCCTTATAACCCTAACCCCGTGGTCAGACCAGCCTTATAACCCCGTGGTCAGACCAGCCTTATAACCCCGTGGTCAGACCAGCCTTATAACCCCATGGTCAGACCAGCCTTATAACCCCGTGGTCAGACCAGCCTTATAACCCCGTGGTCAGACCAGCCTTATAACCCGTGGTGGCCTTATAACCCCGTGGTCAGACCGGCCTTATAACCCCGTGGTCAGACCGGCCTTATAACCCCGTGGTCAGACCGGCCTTATAACCCCGTGGTCAGACCGGCCTTATAACCCCGTGGTCAGCCGGCCTTATAACCCCGTGGTCAGACCAGCCTTATAACCCTAACCCCGTGGTCAGACCAGTCTTATGACCCCGTGGTCAGACCAGCCTTATAACCCCGTGGTCAGACCGGCCTTATAACCCCGTGGTCAGACCGGCCTTATCACCCCGTGGTCAGACCAGCCTTATGACCCCGTGGTCAGACCAGCCTTATAACCCTAACCCCGTGGTCAGACCAGCCTTATAACCCCGTGGTCAGGCCAGCCTTATGACCCCGTGGTCAGGCCAGCCTTATGACCCCGTGGCCAGACCGGCCTTATGACCCCGTGGTCAGACCGGCCTTATGACCCCGTGGTCAGACCGGCCTTATAACCCCGTGGTCAGACCGGCCTTATCACCCCGTGGTCAGACCAGCCTTATGACCCCGTGGTCAGACCAGCCTTATAACCCTAACCCCGTGGTCAGACCAGCCTTATAACCCCGTGGTCAGACCAGCCTTATAACCCCGTGGTCAGACCAGCCTTATAACCCCGTGGTCAGACCAGCCTTATAACCCCGTGGTCAGACCAGCCTTATAACCCCGTGGTCAGACCAGCCTTATAACCCCGTGGTCAGACCAGCCTTATAACCCCGTGGTCAGACCGGCCTTATAACCCCGTGGTCAGACCGGCCTTATGACCCCGTGGTCAGACCGGCCTTATGACCCCGTGGTCAGACCGGCCTTATGACCCCGTGGTCAGACCGGCCTTATGACCCCGTGGTCAGACCAGCCTTATAACCCCGTGGTCAGACCAGCCTTATGACCCCGTGGTCAGACCAGCCTTATCACCCCGTGGTCAGACCAGCCTTATGACCCCGTGGTCAGACCAGCCTTATGACCCCGTGGTCAGACCAGCCTTATGACCCCGTGGTCAGACCAGCCTTATGACCCCGTGGTCAGACCAGCCTTATGACCCCGTGGTCAGACCAGCCTTATAACCCCGTGGTCAGACCAGCCTTATGACCCCGTGGTCAGACCAGCCTTATGACCCCGTGGTCAGACCAGCCTTTATCAGACCAGCCTTATGACCCCGTGGTCAGACCAGCCTTATAACCCTTAACCCCGTGGTCAGACCGACCTTATGACCCCGTGGTCAGACCGGCCTTATGACCCCGTGGTCAGACCGGCCTTATGACCCCGTGGTCAGACCGGCCTTATCACCCGTGGTCAGACCGGCCTTATCACCCCGTGGTCAGACCGGCCTTATGACCCCGTGGTCAGACCGGCCTTATGACCCGTGGTCAGGCCTTATGACCCCGTGGTCAGACCAGCCTTATGACCCCGTGGTCAGACCAGCCTTATGACCCCGTGGTCAGACCAGCCTTATGACCCCGTGGTCAGACCAGCCTTATAACCCCGTGGTCAGACCGGCCTTATGACCCGTGGTCAGACCAGCCTTCCATTTCACTTGGTATTAATGTTGAGCTGTCTGCTGGTCGGTGTTGTTTCCATAGTGACCAAAATGCTTGTTTTTGTTTTGGTGGTGTTTTGTGTTTTTACCCAGGATGCTTGGTGGTACTCTGCTCGTGAGTTCCTGCTCTACTGGCCAGCCTGGCTGTGTGTGGTCGTCTTGGAAACCGTGTGGCTCTGTCTCACCTTCCTTCTCCCTGTTCCTGACTGCCCAAGGTGAGTTCAGAGGGAAGACTATGGCCGTGAACACATTGAGACGACACAGATTCAGTGGGAGTCGTCTGTCGCAGGATGAATGACAACGGCGGCAGGGTAGTCTAGTGGTTAGAGCGTGTTAACCTGGTGGTTAGAGCGTGTTAACCTGGTGGTTAGAGCGTGTTAACCTGGTGGTTAGAGCGTGTTAACCTGGTGGTTAGAGCGTGTTAACCTGGTGGTTAGAGCGTGTTAACCTGGTGGTTAGAGCGTGTTAACCTGGTGGTTAGAGCGTGTTAACCTGGTGGTTAGAGCGTGTTAACCTGGTGGTTAGAGCGTGTTAACCTGGTGGTTAGAGCGTGTTAACCTGGTGGTTAGAGCGTGTTAGTCTAGTGGTTAGAGCGTGTTAGTCTAGTGGTTAGAGCGTGTTAACCTAGTGGTTAGAGCGTGTTAACCTAGTGGTTAGAGCGTGTTAACCTAGTGGTTAGAGCGTGTTAGTCTAGTGGTTAGAGCGTGTTAGTCTAGTGGTTAGAGCGTGTTAGTCTAGTGGTTAGAGCGTGTTAACCTGGTGGTTAGAGCGTGTTAACCTAGTGGTTAGAGCGTGTTAACCTAGTGGTTAGAGCGTGTTAACCTGGTGGTTAGAGCGTGTTAGTCTAGTGGTTAGAGCGTGTTAGTCTAGTGGTTAGAGCGTGTTAGTCTAGTGGTTAGAGCGTGTTAACCTAGTGGTTAGAGCGTGTTAACCTAGTGGTTAGAGCGTGTTAACCTAGTGGTTAGAGCGTGTTAACCTAGTGGTTAGAGCGTGTTAACCTAGTGGTTAGAGCGTGTTAACCTAGTGGTTAGAGCGTGTTAACCTAGTGGTTAGAGCGTTGGACTAGTAACCGGAAGGTTGCAAGTTCAAACCCCCGAGCTGACAAGGTACAAATCTGTCGTTCTGCCCCTGAACAGGCAGTTAACCCACTAGGCCGTCATTGAAAATAAGAATTTGTTCTTAACTGACTTGCCTAGTTAAATAAAGGTAAAACATTTTTTCAACTGTTAGGTTGTTATTGTTCAGAGTAAATAACTCACGGACACTAGATCATCTTTAACCAGGTTTAATTCTCCCCAAATTACAGCTGTAATTCAGACAACCCAACATTTCTCACATCACAGATACTTATATCCCACCTAAGACTCTCCTCCTCCTCTCCAATCCTTACACCTTATGGTTCTACAGGAAGAGAGAAACAGGATTCCAAACCCTTATTAATTACTCTCTTAAGAGAATCTGTCCTGACCTCAACCCCTCCTTCATCTCATCCACAGATGTCCGTCTGTCTCACTGGTATCAACACGGTGCTCTGCTCCCATCCCAACCAACACATTCCACAGCCAATCTGTCTTTCTATACAGAGAACCATTCACTTCTGACATAAAACCCAGTCTCTTTCACTCCCAATATTCCATGCTTCTTCTCTATCAATATCGAATCAATATCGTATCGAATCAATATCGTATCGAATCAATATCAAATCGAATCAATATCGAATTAATATCGAATAGAATCAATATCGAATAGAATCAATATCGAATAGAATCCATATCGAATAGAATCAATCGAATCAATATCGAATAGAATCAATTGAATCAATATCGAATCCAACACAACGGAGATGATTTTCTGATCCCCTCAAAAAACGGTCTGCGTTTTTCCATCTGCCTCGTCTGACAGTAGTTGCCTTCAGTTGTACTGTTGACGGACGATGATATCGTTCATATATGATTTAATGCATGTCCATGAGTCTGAGGGTGGCTGGAGGTGGTCGGAAGTAGGAGATAAATCCTCTACTCATCATCTTCTCTCTCCTTAGTGGTTATTTGGGCCCGGGTGGTATTGGGGACATGGGCCAGTACCCAAACTGCACCGGGGGAGCAGCTGGATATGTAGACCGTTGGCTACTGGGAGAGAACCACATCTACCAAACACCTTCCTCGCGGGTGAGTGAAACACTGACTTGTTTCAGGCAACAAAGATTTTAAAACACTTTCTGCAGGTGGTTTGGTTCTTTCGTAACGTGGCGCGTTCATTTTTCAGGTGATCTACAAGTCTCACCTGCCCTTTGACCCAGAGGGAGTCCTTGGCAGCATCAACTCTGTCCTCATGGCTTTCCTGGGACTACAGGTCACTGCAATTATCATTCACTATCTCGCTCTGTCAGCTGTCTCTGTTGTCTCTTTCTTTTGCTGTCTCTGTCTCAACACTCCTTCTCTGCATCCAAACTAGTCTCTCTGTCTTTTGCTGTATCTGTTTCTCTATCTGTCTTGTCTCTTTCTTGCGGTGTGTTTCTCTCGCTGTCTGTCTGTCTTGTCTCTTTCTTGCGGTGTGTTTCTCTCGCTGTCTGTCTGTCTTGTCTCTTTCTTGCGGTCTGTTTCTCTCGCTGTCTGTCTGTCTTGTCTCTTTCTTGCGGTCTGTTTCTCTCTCTGTCTGTCTGTCTTGTCTCTTTCTTGCGGTGTGTTTCTCTCGCTGTCTGTCTGTCTTGTCTCTTTCTTGCGGTCTGTTTCTCTCGCTGTCTGTCTGTCTTGTCTCTTTCTTGCGGTCTGTTTCTCTCGCTGTCTGTCTGTCTTGTCTCTTTCTTGCGGTCTGTTTCTCTCGCTGTCTGTCTGTCTGTCTTGTCTCTTTCTTGCGGTGTGTTTCTCTCGCTGTCTGTCTTGTCTCTTTCTTGCGGTCTGTTTCTCTCGCTGTCTGTCTGTCTTGTCTCTTTCTTGCGGTCTGTTTCTCTCGCTGTCTCTCTCTCAACACTCCTTCTCTGCATCCAAACTAATCTGTGTTTCTCTCACATGTTCTTTCCAGTGGTTCTGTTTCTACACTACTAGACCGATGTGTGTAATTGCAGACGTGGAGTTGCATGTTTCAGCCTAACTGAATGGATCAGTCTAATGTAGTAAATGGGATTAACTTTGAGGGTCCATTTTTTTGTCCCTGATATCTGAATCCAGGCAGGAAAGATTCTCCTCCACTACAAGGATCAGCATTCCAGTATAATGGCCCGGTTCCTCATATGGAGCCTGGTTCTGGTGAGACGACCACGTTGCTGTTTGTCGTTACTGTATTAGCTGTTTGGTATATAGCCTTGGTCTGTCGCGTCAGCCTTGGTCTGTCGGGCAGCCTTGGTACAGCCTCGGTCTGTCGGGCAGCCTTGGTACAGCCTCGGTCTGTCGCGCAGCCTTGGTCTGTCGCACAGCCTTGGTCTGTCGCGCAGCCTTGGTACAGCCTTGGTCTGTCGGGCAGCCTTGGTCGATCACGCAGCCTTGGTACAGCCTTGGTCGATCATGCAGCCTTGCTAGATAGCCTTGGTCTGTCGCGCAGCCTTGGTCTGTCGCGCAGCCTTGGTACAGCCTTGGTCTGTCGGGCAGCCTTGGTCTATCACGCAGCTTTGGTATATTGCATCTTTTATCAGACTAAACCTCTCCATATGTCTCCCTCCTTATGACAACACTGAGACATAGTAACACAGTATTTCCGTCTTCACCGTGCCTGTATGTCCCTTGTCAGCGTGATGATGTATCTAAATGTTTATCTCTCCAGGGAATCACATCAGCCGTTCTGACCAAATGTTCACTAAATGAAGGCTTCATCCCCATCAACAAGAATCTATGGTAAGGAGACCAGACCTCTTATAATGCAGTTTAACACTCTCAGGGACAGTTTCCTGGACACTGGTTTAAATCTAGTCCTGGACTAAAGAGCACTTTGAATGGCGACTTTTCATTGAGTATGTTTCTTGGTCCAGGACTACTTTTAGGCTAATCTGTGTGCGGGAAACTGGCCCTTGATATTTCCTAGTAGGGCCGGGACAATACTCGTTACTGTCGTGGCAAGAAAACAGGAAACAAAGCTGAGTTACCTTCTTTAGGAAAACAGCCCTGATGTTGGAAAACAGCCCTGATGTTGGAAAACAAGCCCTGATGTTGGAAAACAAGCCCTGATGTTGGAAAACAAGCCCTGATGTTGGAAAACAGCCCTGATGTTGGAAAACAGCCCTGATGTTGGGAAACAGCCCTGATGTTGGGAAACAAACATCATTATGTTGGGAAACAGCCCTGATGTTGGGAAACAGCCCTGATGTTGGAAACAAACATCATTATGTTGGAAAACAGCCCTGATGTTGGAAACAAACATCATTATGTTGGAAAACAGCCCTGATGTTGGAAAACAGCCCTGATGTTGGAAACAAACATCATTATGTTGGGAAACAGCACTGATGTTGGAAACAAACAGCCCTGATGTTGGAAAACAGCCCTGATGTTGGAAAACAAACATCATTATGTTGAAAAACAGCCCTGGTGTTGGAAAACAGCCCTGATGTTGGAAAACAGCCCTGATGTTGGGAAACAAACATCATTATGTTGAAAAACAGCCCTGGTGTTGGAAAACAGCCCTGATGTTGGGAAACAGCCCTGATGTTGGGAAACAGCCCTGGTGTTGGGAAACAGCCCTGATGTTGGGAAACAGCCCTGGTGTTGGGAAACAGCCCTGGTGTTGGGAAACAGCCCTGGTGTTGGGAAACAGCCCTGGTGTTGGGAAACAGCCCTGGTGTTGGGAAACAGCCCTGGTGTTGGAAACAAACATCATTATGTCATCCGGAGTCACATTGTATTTATTTTCCAAGCTATAACACCCCATATTTTACATCCAGACGGTTTTTAAAGCACCAAACAGTTTAGCTCTTGTGTTTTTTATTTAGTTACCATGGAATAGCGATACTGGAACCATCCGTGTTAATAGTGTGGAATTACCGACCTCTGAGTTGTCTGTCAGGTCTCTCTCCTACGTGACCACCCTGGCGTGTTTTGCCCTGCTGCTCCTGGTGTTGATCTACTACACAGTAGATGTGAAGAGGTGGTGGTCTGGGGCACCCTTCTACTACCCCGGTGAGAACTAGCTCTGTCAGCACCTCTGCTTTGTACATTTTTTTTAGATACATTTCTATATATGCAGATTGAAATATAACGCGTAGATCTGACAACGATCCCTATTCTGCATTGACGGAAGAATCCCGTCTGTTCTAAACTATACATTTCCATCTTTAAAAAAATAATAATGTTTACGCAACTCCCTGAACAATCCCTTTGACCCCTGTGCTCGAATCCTGACCTTTGACTCCTGTGCTCGAATCCTGACCTTTGACCCCTGTGTTCTAATCCTGACCTTTGACCCCTGTGCTCTAATCCTGACTTTTGACCCCCAGGTATGAACTCCATCCTGGTGTACGTGGGCCACGAGGTCCTGGAGGAGTACTTCCCGTTTCGCTGGCGCATGGCCGACAGCCAATCCCACGCAGAGCACCTGACCCAGAACCTATTGGCCACTTCCTGCTGGGTCCTCATCTCCTTCCTGCTGTACCGGAAGAACATCTTCTGGAAGATCTAGAGGGCCAGGACGCGTTTCAAAGTGTCTTTCTTCAAGTCCTCTAAAGATTTAGGGGGAAGGTCTGAAGGGGCCTGGGCTGCGTCTCATAAGTATTTTCTCAGGTCTTTCTGAAGGATCTACTCTCCTCAATTCCTTGTGTCCTTTAACCAATGATCCACTCACTGGGAGATGTCGAGCTGGGCCGTATCTCAATAGTCTCCTCAATTCCTTGTGTCCTTTAACCAATGATCCACTCACTGGGAGATGTCGAGCTGGGCCGTATCTCAATAGTCTCCTCAATTCCTTCTGTTCTTTAATCAACGATCTACTCACTGGGAGATGTCGAGCAGGGCCGTATCTCAATAGTCTCCTCAATTCCTTGTGTCTTTGAAGATCTTTCGTCTGTGTTGCATTTCACTTGTCTTTCATCAATTCCTTGTATCCTTTCTCCAGCTTCCTTTTTAAAAAAAGGGAATAGTCAAGTGTTTCCTCTCTTTGTTTCCTTTCCTCGTGTGCTCTCCTTGCTTGACGCTAATGTTTTTGAGAAGGAAACACATAATCACTCAGGAAAAGGCTGGTCTGGGATTGTATACAAGAGACATGGAAACTCTAGAAACCACGATTACCATTTTTCTGCTCATCAAATCAAATGTTACTAGTCACATGCGCCAAATACAACAGGCGTGGTGGACCTTACCGTGAAATGCTGAATACAACAGGCATGGTGGACCTTACCGTGAAATGTTTACATACGAGCCCGTAACCAAAAATACAGTTCAAGAAAGTAGAGTTGATGGAAACAATGCTACAGGCTCTGGTCTACGCTACACTGTAACTACGGACACACAGGTCAGAGGTCACTGGGATGTGGGATCAAACTGGACTTCACAAAAAAAAAAATGGAGTGTACAGCCAAACCGGTATGGAATAGTGTACCATGGATAATACAAATGTGTTGATTCTCGTTTGTGCATTTCATGGGTCATTCCACAAATTCAGTGCCTTTTTCAGAAGTGTAAAAAAAAACTTTGTGATTTCACCTAATTTTAATATTCTGTCATAAAGAGCACATATTCAACATAACATGTTTTCCCATCTCAAGAGTACTACAGTAGGTGCCTATTCAATGCCAACTAAACTAACAGGGTTGATGAACTCATCTGTAAATCTGCCATAAATCCCATTGTGACGGTAGAAGGAAAGCTTGTGTGCAACAGGGAGTGGCCATTTTTAAATGCAAGAATCACCTCAACATTTTTTAATTGTTAAAACATTTCTAGCCTGTCTGTCTATGGGTAACAGGGTTGACTTGTGATGCTCGACACGCTCAGTTTTCCACCACAAAATGCCAGAAAATGGCCATAAAATCTAAAACCAGCTCACCTGATTTTACATGATTTGACTATTAGATGTTCAATGTTCTCTTTTTGAAAAAATAAATAAATAAAATAATAATTTTGCCCTATGTGAACTGAAGACTCATTTTAATAACAGGGGTTGACTTTAAAATGAGGGACAGTTAATTTAATCCCTAAATAATCTTGAGAAAATTACTTTTTTTGTCAAAATAACAAAAATAACTAAGGCTTTACAATGATGGTGAAAACCTGGGAGACATTTTGGGGGGGTTTTAAGACGGTTGAAATCTTCCTAGAAGAAGTCGCAGTGGGTGCAAAGGGGGGTCAATGCAGAATTATGTCACTTTAACAACGAGTCTTTATTCATGTAAAAAAAAAAAGTAATATTGTAGAAATAACTCACCAGCTGTCAAAATCAGAAGGGGGGGGCACCACGCATTTAGTTTGTTTTGCCCCAAACAATCAGATTGAATTTTCCATGTGGTCTATATTAAAAGGGAGCTTCATTTAATATAACAGGCTTTTTCTAAAAAAAAATCTACTTAAAATATAAAAGGGATGCAAAAGGACCTTATTTCGTGGAATGACCCTCCATATGAACATAATAAGCATTGTGTCAAAACTCTACAGATGGAAAAAAAAAACAAGTTTAAGTCCCAAATAGCACCTTATTCTTTTTATAGTGCACTACTTTTAACCAGAGCCATATGGGTCCTGGTCAGAAAGGAGTGCACTACAAAGGGTACCATTTTAGGATGTAATTTAGGACTTTCTTTTAGGTAATTGTATTGTATGATATGTAAATGAGCACAAAGAATGGCAGGGCACAACTATTCATGCAACACTGATTGATGATTTATACCAAATTCAGACGACTGTAAACTTCTGTTACTGAATCCTTCGCCCAAGTACTAGTATTTGTGTTTTTAACCGTGTGGTTAATGAATTAAACTGTAAAAAAAAAATGAACATGCATATGCATATATATATATATCGACCTTAAGCTCATGGAAATAATGTGATATGTGTACTTTTCATCATTGTGAATAAATTGTATCGATATCTTTTAAATGCGACCAAAGACGACTAGCAGTGCTATTTAATACAGTACCAACAAACAAACAACATATTAAATAAATAGAAAAATGTATTCACTCACTGTTGTTATTCATTCAGGGTAAGACCCACTGGGCATACACTGGTTGAATCAATGTTGTTACCACGTCATTTCAATTCAATGACTTTGAACCAACGCGCAATAGGCGTTGAATTGACGTCTGTGCTCAGTGGGGAGCGTCTGCTAAATTACTCAAATGTAAATAAAGCTTGTGCCAAATGGCACCCTAATCTGTATTTAGTGCACTACTTTAGACCAGAACCCTATTCCCTATTTAGTGTACTACTTTAGACCAGAGCCCTATGGTACCCTATTCTCTATATATAGTGCACTACTTTAGACCAGAGCCCTATGGGACCCTATTCCCTATTTAGTGCACTACTTTAGACCAGAGCCCTATGGCACCCTATTCCCTACTTAGTGCACTACTTTAGACCAGAGCCCTATGGCACCCTATTCCCTACATAGTGCACTACTTTAGACCAGAGCCCTATTGGTCCTAGTCAGAAGTAGCAGGCTCCACTATATTGTGAATAAAGCCCTATTGGTTCTGGTCAGAAGTAGCAGGTTACACTATATAGCGAATAAAGCCCTATTGGTCCTGGTCAGAAGTAGCAGGCTACACTATATAGTGAATAAAGCCCTATTGGTCCTGGTCAGAAGTTGCAGGCTACACTATATAGTGAATAAAGCCCTATTGGTCCTGGTCAGAAGTTAGGCTACACTATATAGTGAATAAAGCCCTATTGGTTCTGGTCAGAAGTAGCAGGTTACACTATATAGTGAATAAAGCCCTATTGGTCCTGGTCAGAAGGAGCAGGCTACTCTATATAGTGAATAAAGCCCTATTGGTCCTGGTCAGACGTAGCAGGCTACTCTATATAGTGAATAAAGCCCTATTGGTTCTGGTCAGAAGTAGCAGGTTACACTATATAGTGAATAAAGCCCTATTGGTCCTGGTCAGAAGTAGCAGGCTACACTATATAGTGAATAAAGCCCTATTGGTCCTGGTCAGAAGTAGCAGGCTACACTATATAGTGAATAAAGTCCCATTTACATCCTGACATTCTTTCCCTTTTGTTATTGTTTTAGACATTTGAATATCCCATGTGATTCCATTAAATTATTTTATTTTAATATAATATAATCTATTACATGTGATCTTTTTGCGTATAGTCCTTGTGCCGTTTTGTTCTTACTTTACAACGTTGTTTCCATCAACTAGTGACAAAATCCGTTGTTTAGTTGAATCGGGTGTGTTTGTGCTGAACCAAAATGTGCACACCCAGTGAGATTTATTGTGAAGCACTGGGTTTCTATGTTATATGAGTGCCATCTGGTGAACGCAATTAATAAAATAATATGAATCTAGTTTCTTAATTTGAAATGAGGTATAGTTTTAACAGTGAGTTGTTTTTTTGTAATCTAGCAAATTGTATTTTCGGCTCACAGGGTTAACTAACTCTGCACTCCAATCCCAATTCACTGGTAAATGCAAACTAATATCATCTTCACTTTGTGAATAACATTTTAATCTACAGTTTAGGCTACAATTATGCTTTGAGGTGTAACTTCACTCCTAAAGCAACCACTCTACTGTAGTTTATGGGTTATAAAAGCGTGGGAATCGAGTTACAGTTTCACCGTGGGAGAAAAAAAAACCGAGCATAATCTCGCGATAGATCGAGTTCAACCCCATTCTTGTCTATTGTGAGAGTTTTTCTATTCTCGCGCGATTTCGCAACTTTCCCACGGCTGTTGTGGCGTCTGCCCTCTGTCCGCCTCTCCTCTCCCTTCTTTTTTTTTCTACTCTCGTTTATATCTGTTCCCGTTCTTCTGTTCGTTGTGTTTGTCCCAGCGGCGGTGGGAATGGATTTGAGATCTCGCGATTGTTGGGACTTTAGAAGTTCCAGTGGAAAATGGCGCCCGTTGTGACGGGGTAAGTGTTGAAATTCAGAGCAACAAATAAAAATAAAAAATATGAAGGAAAGAACCGTTTAAAAAGTTAACTTTCTTTGTTTTTTGGGTAACTTGAGTTTCCTAACCACTTTGTTACACTCGTTTTTGTTTACCAGATAGCTTTGAAAGTGCTTTTTTAAATTGGCGTCGCGCACTTATTGCTACTTTTGTGTCAATGTTAAGTGCGGTGTTAGCTAGCCACAACGAAAAGCTAGCCAACTAACTATCTCTTTTTATCCGCCAGTAATAATATATCTAACTATTTTATTTATTTTAGCTACATTTTATGTCCAGATCACCTAGTCATTATGTATTTGCTGAGTTCAATTAAACAATGTTTTTATATTTGTTCAATGTTGCCTATTTCATTTTTACTAATCATGTAAAGTAACAAAGACAGTATTAAGTCGCATTTGTCCGACAAAAAACTGGCAACAAAGTTAGTTTTTAACTTCACTGATTTGAACCGTTCACTATGCCACCTGCAGTATAATTCAAATATACTGTGTTTTTTTTTCATGGTAACACTCACCTGTTAATAGTCATGGTGTTTGCTAGAATTGTGACAACTTTATAATTAAACTTTATCTAGTATAATGTGGAGCTGATAGAAAAGTACCTTGTTTTGTTTTCTTCAACAGGAAGTTTGGTGAGCAAGCTCCACCGCAGCGCCTGACGAGGTAAGGAAACGTCCCCACCACACGTTTCATAACTCGTCAGTCTCATTTAAACGTGAGAAACATCCACCTCCACAGCGTTTGTATTACTACGGTGTAGAGCCACTTATCCACATTCATTTCTTCCACTTTGCCATATGATTTATTTTACACCCGTTTCTATATACACACACCATTCATACTGCAACTCAAGTGTCTAAGAGCATTTATTTATTTTTATTTAACCAGGCAAGTCAGTTATGAATATATTCTTATTTACAATGATGTCTAGGGGGGTTGTTAACTGCCTTGTTCAGGGGCAGAACCACAGAACTTTTTACCTTGTCAGCTCTGGGTTTCTGATTTAACAACCTAGGTTACTGGCCAACGCTCTAACCACTAGGCTACCTGCCTCCTCTAACCACTAGGCTACCTGCCTCCTCTAACCACTAGGCTACCTGCCTCCTCTAACCACTAGGCTACCTGCCTCCTCTAACCACTAGGCTACCTGCCTCCTCTAACCACCAGGCTACCTGCCTCCTCTAACCACTAGGCTACCTGCCTCCTCTAACCACTAGGCTACCTGCCTCCTCTAACCACTAGGCTACCTGCCTCCTCTAACCACTAGGCTACCTGCCTCCTCTAACCACTAGGCTACCTGCCTCCTCTAACCACTAGGCTAACCCTGGCTCTGTGTGGTCTATACCACTAGAATCTACCTGGCTCTGTAACCAAATCAAATCAAATTTATTTATATAGCCCTGGTACATCAACTGATATCTCAAAGTGCTGTACAGAAACTCAGCCTAAAACCCCTAAAACAGCAAACAATGCAGGTGTAAAAGGCACGGTGGCTCTGTACCCCTGGTGCCGCTATGTAGCTCTGTACCCCAGTGCCTCCTGGCTCTGTACCACTAGGTGCCTCTGCTCCTGTAGGCTACCTGTACCCTCTGTGCCTCTATGTAGCTCTGTCCTCTAATGTAGGCTCTGTGCCTCTATGTAGCTCTGCCTGCCTCTAATGTAGGCTACCTGCCTCCTCTGCCTCTAGGCTAGCTCTGTCCTCTAACCACTAGGCTACCTGTGCCTCTAATGTAGCTACCTGGCTCCTCTAACCACTAGGCTAGCCTGGCCTCTAATGTAGCTCTGTGCCTCTATGTAGCCTCCTGTGCCTCTATGTAGCCTCCTGTAACCACTAGGTACCTGCCTATGTAGCTCTAGGTACCCCTGCCTCTATGTAGCTCTGACTACCCGAGTGCCTCTAAGCTCTGGCTAGTGCCCTATGTAGCTCTGTACCCGAGTGCCTCTATGTAGCTCTGTACCCCGGTGAATCTCTGTAGCTCTACCCCAGTGGTTCTATGTAGCTCTGTACCCCAACTGTGAAGTTGTCGACAGAACGTTGTTGTTTGATTGTGTTAAATAAATGTTGTCTGAACGTTGTGTTTTTCCCCCTGTAGAGAGGCCATGAGAAACTACCTGAAGGAGAGGGGAGACCAGACCTTACTCATACTACACGCTAAAGTGGCACAGAAGTCTTATGGCAACGAGAAGAGGTCTGTATGAGAGAGAGAACGATATTCATGGTGTCTCTGTATGAGAGAGAGAACGATATTCATGGTGTCTCTGTATGAGAGAGAGAACGGTATTCATGGTGTCTCTGTATGAGGGAGAGAGAACGGTATTCATGGTGTCTCTGTATGAGAGAGAGAGAACGGTATTCATGGTGTCTCTGTATGAGAGAGAGAGAACGGTATTCATGGTGTCTCTGTATGAGAGAGAGAGAGAACTGTATTCATGGTGTCTCTGTATGGGAGAGAGAGAACAGTATTCATGGTGTCTCTGTATGAGAGAGAGAGAACGGTATTGATGGTGTCTCTGTATGAGAGGGAGAGAGAGAACGGTATTCATGGTGTCTCTGTATGAGAGAGAGAGAGAACGGTATTCATGGTGTCTCTGTATGAGAGAGAGAGAGAACGGTATTCATGGTGTCTCTGTATGAGAGAGAGAGAACGGTATTCATGGTGTCTCTGTATGAGAGAGAGAGAACGGTATTCATGGTGTCTCTGTATGAGAGAGAGAACGGTATTCATGGTGTCTCTGTATGAGAGAGAGAGAACGGTATTCATGGTGTCTCTGTATGAGATGGGAGAGAGAGAACGGTATTCATGGTGTCTCTGTATGAGAGAGAGAGAACGGTATTCATGGTGTCTCTGTATGAGAGAGAGAACGGTATTCATGGTGTCTCTGTATGAGAGAGAGAGAACGGTATTCATGGTGTCTCTGTATGAGAGAGAGAACGGTATTCATGGTGTCTCTGTATGAGAGAGAGAACGGTATTCATGGTGTCTCTGTATGAGAGAGAGAGAACGGTATTCATGGTGTCTCTGTATGGGAGAGAGAGAACAGTATTCATGGTGTCTCTGTATGAGAGAGAGAGAACGGTATTCATGGTGTCTCTGTATGAGAGGGAGACCGGTATTCATGGTGTCTCTGTATGAGAGGGAGAACGGTATTCATGGTGTCTCTGTATGAGAGAGAGAACGGTATTCATGGTGTCTCTGTATGAGAGAGAGAGAACGGTATTCATGGTGTCTCTGTATGAGAGAGAGAGAACGGTATTCATGGTGTCTCTGTATGAGAGAGAGAGAACGGTATTCATGGTGTCTCTGTATGAGAGAGAGAGAGAGAACGGTATTCATGGTGTCTCTGTATGAGAGAGAGAACGGTATTCATGGTGTCTCTGTATGAGAGAGAGAGAACGGTATTCATGGTGTCTCTGTATGAGAGAGAGAACGGTATTCATGGTGTCTCTGTATGAGAGAGAGAACGGTATTCATGGTGTCTCTGTATGAGAGAGAGAACGGTATTCATGGTGTCTCTGTATGAGAGAGAGAACGGTATTCATGGTGTCTCTGTATGAGAGAGAGAGAGAGAACGGTATTCATGGTATCTCTATGAGAGAGAGAACGGTATTCATGGTGTCTCTGTATGAGAGAGAGAACGGTATTCATGGTATCTCTATGAGAGAGAGAGTCTCTCTGTATTCATGGTGTCTCTGTATGAGAGAGAGTGTGTATTCATGGTGTCTGTATGAGTGAGAGTGTGTGTGTATTCATGGTGTCTCTGAGAGAGAGAGAACGGTATTCATGGTGTCTCTGTATGTTGAGAGAGTGTGTATTCATGGTGTCTCTGTATGAGAGTGAGAACGGTATTCATGGTGTCTCTGTATGAGAGAGAGAGAACAGTATTCATGGTGTCTCTGTGTGAGTGTCTGTAGTGCGTGTATTCATGGTGTCTCTGTAGTTGATTGTGTGTGTGTGTATTCATGGTGTCTCTGTAGTTGAGAGTGTGTGTGTGTATTCATGGTGTCTCTGTAGTTGATAGTGTGTGTGTATTCATGGTGTCTCTGTAGTTGATAGTGTGTGTGTGTGTGTGTATTCATGGTGTCTCTGTAGTTGATAGTGTGTGTGTATTCATGGTGTCTCTGTAGTTGATAGTGTGTGTGTGTGTATTCATGGTGTCTCTGTAGTTGATAGTGTGTGTGTATTCATGGTGTCTCTGTAGTTGATAGTGTGTGTGTGTGTGTGTGTATTCATGGTGTCTCTGTAGTTGATAGTGTGTGTGTGTGTGTGTATTCATGGTGTCTCTGTAGTTGATAGTGTGTGTGTGTATTCATGGTGTCTCTGTAGTTGAGAGTGTGTGTGTGTGTATTCATGGTGTCTCTGTAGTTGATAGTGTGTGTATTCATGGTGTCTGTAGTGGATTGTGTGTGTGTGTGTGTGTATTCATGGTGTCTCTGTAGTTGATAGTGTGTGTGTATTCATGGTGTCTCTGTAGTTGATAGTGTGTGTGTGTATTCATGGTGTCTGTAGTTGATAGTGTGTGTGTATTCATGGTGTCTCTGTAGTTGATAGTGTGTGTGTGTGTATTCATGGTGTCTCTGTAGTTGATAGTGTGTGTGTATTCATGGTGTCTCTGTAGTTGATAGTGTGTGTGTATTCATGGTGTCTGTAGTGGAGTGTGTGTGTATTCATGGTGTCTCTGTAGTGGATAGTGTGTGTGTATTCATGGTGTCTCTGTATTGGATAGTGTGTGTGTGTGTGTGTTCATGGTGTCTCTGTTGATAGTGTGTGTGTATTCATGGTGTCTCTGTAGTTGGGTGTGAGAGTGTGTATTCATGGTGTCTCTGTAGTGTGTGTGTATTCATGGTGAGTGTGTGTGTGTATTCATGGTGTCTCTGTAGTTGATAGTGTGAACATGGTGTCTCTGTATTCATGGTGTCTCTGTATGGTGTCTGATAGTGTGTGTGTATTCATGGTGTCTCTGTAGTTGATAGAGTGTGAGTGTATTCATGGTGTCTCTGTAGTTGATATGGTGTCTCTGTGTGTGTATTCATGGTGTCTCTGTAGTTGAGAGAGTGTGTGTGTATTCATGGTGTCTCTGTAGTTGATAGTGAGTGTGTGTATTCATGGTGTCTCTGTAGTTGATAGTGTGTATTCATGGTGTCTCTGTCTCTGTAGTTGTATTGTATTCATGGTGTCTCTGTAGTTGATAGTGTGTGTGTGTATTCATGGTGTCTCTGTAGTTGATAGTGTGTGTGTATTCATGGTGTCTCTGTAGTTGATAGTGTGTGTGTATTCATGGTGTCTCTGTAGTTGATAGTGTGTGTGTATTCATGGTGTCTCTGTAGTTGATAGTGTGTGTGTGTATTCATGGTGTCTCTGTAGTTGATAGTGTGTGTGTGTGTGTATTCATGGTGTCTCTGTAGTTGATAGTGTGTGTGTATTCATGGTGTCTCTGTAGTTGATAGTGTGTGTGTATTCATGGTGTCTCTGTAGTTGATAGTGTGTGTGTGTATTCATGGTGTCTCTGTAGTTGATAGTGTGTGTATTCATGGTGTCTCTGTAGTTGATAGTGTGTGTGTGTGTATTCATGGTGTCTCTGTAGTTGATAGTGTGTGTGTGTATTCATGGTGTCTCTGTAGTTGATAGTGTGTGTGTGTGTGTATTCATGGTGTCTCTGTAGTTGATAGTGTGTGTGTGTATTCATGGTGTCTCTGTAGTTGATAGTGTGTGTGTATTCATGGTGTCTCTGAGTGTGTGTGGTGTGTATTCATGGTGTCTCTGTAGTTGATAGTGTGTGTGTATTCATGGTGTCTCTGTAGTTGATAGTGTGTGTGTGTATTCATGGTGTCTCTGTAGTTGATAGTGTGTGTGTGTATTCATGGTGTCTCTGTAGTTGATAGTGTGTGTGTGTGTATTCATGGTGTCTCTGTAGTTGATAGTGTGTGTATTCATGGTGTCTCTGTATGATAGTGAGTGTGTGTGTATTCATGGTGTCTCTGTAGTTGAGAGTGTGTGAGTGTGTGTATTCATGGTGTCTCTGTAGTTGAGAGTGTGAGTGTGTGTATTCATGGTGTCTCTGTATGATAGTGTGTGTATTCATGGTGTCTCTGTAGTTGTATTCATGGTGTCTCTGTATGAGAGATAGTGAGAGAACGGTATTCATGGTGTCTCTGTAGTTGATAGTGTGTGTGTATTCATGGTGTCTCTGTAGTTGATAGTGTGTGTGTGTGTATTCATGGTGTCTCTGTTGATAGTGTGTGTGTATTCATGGTGTCTAGTTGATAGTGTGAACGGTATTCATGGTGTCTCTGTATGAGTGTGTGTGTATTGTATTCATGGTGTCTCTGTATGTGTGTGAGAGAACGTGTATTCATGGTGTCTCTGTATGAGAGAGTATTCATGGTGTCTCTGTAGTTGACGGTATTCATGGTGTCTCTGTATAGTTGATAGTGTCTCTGTAGTGTGATAGTGTGTGTGTGTGTATTCATGGTGTCTCTGTATGTAGTGTGTGATTCAGATAGAGTGTGTGTATTCATGGTGTCTCTGTAGTTGATAGTGAGTGTGTGTATTCATGGTGTCTCATTGATCTCTGAACGGTATTCATGGTGTCTCTGTGTGAGAGTGGTGTGTATTCATGGTGTCTCTGTAGTTGATAGTGTGTGTGTATTCATGGTGTCTCTGTAGTTGAGAGAGTGTGTGTGTATTCATGGTGTCTCTGAGAGTTGATAGTGTGTGTGTGTTCATTCATGGTGTCTCTGTAGTTGATGTGTGTGTGTGTATTCATGGTGTCTCATGGTGTATTCATGGTCTGTAGTTGATAGTGTGTGTGTGTGAACGGTATTCATGGTGTCTCTGTAGTTGATAGTGTGTGTGTGTGTGTATTCATGGTGTCTCTGAATGGTGTATTCTCTGTAGTTGAGTGTGTGTGTGTGTGTATTCATGGTGTCTCTGTAGTTGAGTGTGTGTGTGTGTGTGTATTCATGGTGTCTCTGTAGTTAGTGTGTGTGTGTATTCATGGTGTCTCTGTAGTTGTGTGTATTCATGGTATTCATGGTGTCTGTAGTTGATAGTGTGTGTGTGTATTCATGGTGTCTCTGTAGTTGATAGTGTGTGTGTGTATTCATGGTGTCTCTGTAGTTGATAGTGTGTGTGTATTCATGGTGTCTCTGTGTGATAGTTGTAGTGTGTGTATTCATGGTGTCTCTGTAGTTGATAGTGTGTGTATTCATGGTGTCTCTTGATGTGTGTGTATTCTGTGTTAGTCTCTGTAGTTGATAGTGTGTGTGTATTCATGGTGTCTCTGTAGTTGATAGTGTGTGTGTGTATTCATGGTGTCTCTGTAGTTGATAGTGTGTGTATTCATGGTGTCTCTGTAGTTGATAGTGTGTGTTCATGGTGTCTCTGTAGTTGATAGTGTGTGTGTATTCATGGTGTCTCTGTAGTTGATAGTGTGTGTGTGTGTGTATTCATGGTGTCTCTGTAGTTGATAGTGTGTGTGTATTCATGGTGTCTCTGTAGTTGATAGTGTGTGTGTGTGTGTGTGTTTCATGGTGTCTCTGTAGTTAGTGTGTGTGTATTCATGGTGTCTCTGTAGTTGATAGTGTGTGTGTGTGTGTATTCATGGTGTCTCTGTAGTTGATGTGTGTGTGTGTGTATTCATGGTGTCTCTGTAGTTGATAGTGTGTGTGTGTGTGTGTGTGTATTCATGGTGTCTCTGTAGTTGATAGTGTGTGTGTGTGTGTGTGTGTGTATTCATGGTGTCTCTGTAGTTGATAGTGTGTGTGTGTGTGTGTATTCATGGTGTCTCTGTAGTTGATAGTGTGTGTGTGTGTGTATTCATGGTGTCTCTGTAGTTGATAGTGTGTGTGTGTTCATGGTGTCTGTAGTTGATAGTGTGTGTGTATTCATGGTGTCTCTGTAGTTGATAGTGTGTGTGTGTATTCATGGTGTCTCTGT